>NC_045740.1:34290198-34510198 GCF_008692095.1 Etheostoma spectabile | reverse complement strand
TCAACATGTTAGCTTCTCTGCTTTAGATATGAGGATGGAAAACTCTCCTGTGGGGAGGAATAAAGAACAGATATCGGCGTATGGTTGGAATGATGGATTTGCCACTTAGGGGCAGCGGTACAAGCACAAACACAACATTGACATATTGTGACCTAGTAATGTATTTACAGGGAATGTGTTAGCAAATAGTTGTCGTTTCCCACATGCAACAGACACAGAGACACATTCCCATTGTCCTAGAGTTGTGTTTGTGTCCACCTGATGGATCACAGTCTCATATTCACTCTGCTTTCACTCAGAAACAAGTCACTGATCCCGCAGTTATAGCAATGCAGCAGTTTATTAGATACAGTGATCCCTCGCCACTTCGCGGTTCACTTATCGCGGATTCGCTATTTCGCGGATTTTCATAATGCATTTTTTTTTTTTTTTGGTGCATCGTGCTCTGCATTCTGTTTCGCTAAAAACTCACTCCCGCTTCTTGTATCAAAACATGCTACGAATTGTGCTATCATTTTGTCGTCTCGTGCAGTTATGTGTACGTACATAAAACAGCTTGGCAAATTTACATTAAGTTGGCCAAATTATCTTGTAATTTCGAACATCTCCTAAACCCATAATGTCGACGAAACGGCCTGGACCGACAAAAGCACCTGCGGATGGGCCCAAACGGCGGAAGATGCTACCTATCTCAGATAAAGTTAAACTTCTGGACATGCTAAGGGAAGGTAAAAGCTATGCAGCCGTTGCTCGCCATTACGGAATCAATGAATCTTCCGTTCGTTACATAAAGAAGGAGGAAAAAACAATAAGGACGACAGCAGCAGTCAATTTTAATATGAATGCAAAAAGGGTTGTAACTGTTCGCAACAAGACCATGGTACGGATGGAGACGGCATTAGCTCTGGATTAATGACTGCAGGAAAAAAAACATAACCCTGGATACAAACGTCAGAAGAAGAGAACACTGCAGAGCGCAGTCAGGATGCAGCGGCCCAGTCTGAAGAGCAGTGAAACGGCTACACGTGAGTCACTGTATTTGTATACAGTAATAGTTGCTAATTGTAAAAAAAAAAAAAGTTTTCTATTTCGCGGATTTCACTTATCGCGGGTCATTTTCGGAACGTAACCCCCGCGATAAACGAGGGATTACTGTACACTTTCATATGAAAAATCAGAATGTCTGTGTTAATAACGATCTATATCTATATACAACCTTCGGGTAGAAGACGTTTAATTTATGGTAGTGTGTGTTGGCGTTCTAACCTCTGGTGGATTTCTGAGGACTATGGTTACTTGGTCCTCAGGTCTCCAGGGTAAATCCAGACAGCTAGCTGGACCATCTGTCCAATCTGAGGACTATGGTTGCCTGTTCTCCACAGATCTCTGCAGGGTAAATCCAGACAGCTAGCTAGACTATCTGTCCAATCTGAGGACTATGGTTACCTGGTCCTCAGGTCTCTGCAGGGTAAATCCAGACAGCTAGCTAGACTATCTGCCCTATCTGAGGACTATGGTTACCTGGTCCTCAGGTCTCTGCAGGGTAAATCCAGACAGCTAGCTAGACTATCTGTCCAATCTGAGGACTATGGTTACCTGGTCCTCAGATCTCTGCAGGGTAAATCCAGACAGCTAGCTAGACTGTCTGTCCAATGTGAGGACTATGGTTACCTGGTCCTCAGATCTCTGCAGGGTAAATCCAGACAGCTAGCTAGACTGTCTGTCCAATCTGAGGACTATGGTTACCTGGTCCTCAGATCTCTGCAGGGTAAATCCAGACAGCTAGCTGGACCATCTGTCCAATCTGAGGACTATGGTTGCCTGTTCTCCACAGATCTCTGCAGGGTGAATCCAGACGACTAGCTAGACTATCTGTCCAATCTGAGGACTATGGTTACCTGGTCCTTAGCACTCTACACGTACAGGTTCCACCAAAACAACTTCCTTCCAGAGACTATTTACCAGAGGCACAGTGGCTCCGTCTGGCGCTTAGCGCCCCCAAGACGTCAAATTTGCACAAACTCTGGTATCCTAAAAGCCAGATGACATTTAGTGAGCTAATGGGAGCTCACTAAATGTGAGCTAATGGGTCATTAAAATCACACACCATACACCGCTCCCCAGACAGATCTTACTGTGTGTAGCCATTGAAAATACCATGATCTCCTGGTCCACTTTGGGATGGTGGGCTGTGAAAAACATGGCAGCCTCTGGGAGCCCCGAGCCACACAGAGCAATGAACAGTGAAGCTTTTGAACGTTCAATGCCAATGTTCATATCTGTAAATGTATGAATTATTCCTACTGCACCTGCAGAACTGACAAACTCATACAAAATGAATGTACTTTTGTGGCACTGTGGTACTCGTAGTACATCAATGCCTAAGGAAAAGACACGGCATGGCATCATGGTGTGTACTCCCTCCCTCTCACTTTGTCTGTCTTTGTCTTTGTCGTTTTTTTACCCTTGCGATGCTGTTACTGTTTAAAGCTCCACTTAAACTAAGAATAAAGGTAAAATATTCCCCACCACAAAGCTCTGAGGAATCTGTGCTGAAACAACAACACCTGTAGGTTTAGCAAGCAGACACACACACACACACACACACACACACACACACACGGACTGAGGAGACACTGATAAGTACACTCTCAAATCAAACCCACATTAGTCTTCACTTTTATTAAAAGCTGTATGATTGCGTGACTCATGATCATAAAAAAACATGTAGGCTCACTTCTGTGTCTATGAACATGTCTTTAATATTACCAACAAAAAGATCTTTCTGTAGTGCTGGAGGAGAACAGAGTGTTGTTGAACTGGTCATGCCTTTTTCAAACTCGTGAACATGAAATGCAATCAGTTGTTTAAAATTTAAGATAGAAAATCTATAATGCGCCATCACTGTCAGATTTTAAAGAAACCCGAACTGCCAGAATGGGAGAACACTGGGATATACATTCAATAAATCCTTCATGGTCTAGCTCCATCTCCTTTACAGGACTATATAAAAATGAACTCAAACAGCTCCAGATGGAACTGCACTGTTCCTTTGGGAGAAGTGCATCTGGCCAGGCTATTTTTTCCTTTGGAGCAACCCATACCTGGAACTCTATAACAAGCACAACACTTGAATTATCAGCTCTTGCCTCATTTTCCAAACAGTTGAAAGAATTGCTTCGGCAAAATCAAACCTGCTGTCATCACCTGGGATCATTTGTAATTTGTCCTCTGTTGTTGATCTGTTGATTTATTGTTTGGCACATTACAGAACGATTCTTATTCTCATCAGCAGTCAAAATCAATTTGGATTGATTTAGACCATGCTGTCTGACAACAGGAATGCTTCTTTTATACCAGGTCCAGGAAGGTCTGGTTTCATTTATAGGTGCCTTTAAAAAAAAATCTAAATTTACTGCACATGCAGAGTTAAAAACAAGCACAAATGTGTATTTTCTTGTAATGGCTATAACTGCATTCTGTTCAGTGGGGTAAGCTAGCGTCCACAAAGCGAACCTCCCATGGAGCCATCTTGATGCTAACAAGCAATAGCCTTCCATCAGCATCCCATTGACTTCCATTTATTTTGACATCACTTTGACAGCGAATAACTTTACATCTGAAGCTTTTAAAGACTCTATTTGTCCACTGTTTGTTTCTAAAGAAACACGACAATGTATAAAAGGCTCCATTACCTTGTATCTCATGTTCGGTTTCCATAGCAGCCATTTTTGTGAAAAATAGGCTAACGATTGTGCCATAACCACGCATCCGGTTATTAAAATAACAACTTGGTTAACAGGGATAAAACTCCCTGCATGTGCAGATTTTGATTATCATGTTAGCAAAGAAGGAAACTGAACTATTTTTATGTTTGCCTAAAATTATGTATATGCTTTGATATTGTTCAACTTGAGTGGAAAATTCATGTGTATGTACGATTTTGCCCTATGATATGAACAAGGTCTGAATTATAAGTTAGTGTTGAAATAATGGGAAACAAAAGTTTGGATTTTGTTTTATACATAGTTTCACATGTAGACACTGAGTGCAGCTGTCTCAGTGTCTGTCTTTGTCTTGTCTGTGTCTTTTGTCTTATCACATGTGATGTTCTCTGATGTGAAATGATGCTAGTATGTGTTTAGTCTTTGTGTGATGATGTCCAGTTTTGTATTGTTTATGATGTATTGTAGTGTTAAGGACTTATTATTGCATTGTCCAACTGTAAAGAGAGTTGAAAGGACCTCAGGACGAATGGCAGCTATAAAATGTTGTCCTGTATGTCTGTGTTCCTCATGTCTTCCCGCATGTGACAGACTTGGTTTTTCGTATCCTGTCCCGCTGCATCAGCTGCATCATTTCTACTGTGCTTTTTGGCTAAAAGGGTTTTGGTCCCAGCCATTCAGATGACATCAATCAGATGTTATTGCCATGTCTTCTTAATGTACCTATGACCATAATGCATTATGGATGAACCATTGATTCCTAATGGCTAGTTAATGTACTGCATGTGGCCAGGCTGTGGTTACATGATAGATGGACAGAAACAAACCTCTTTCTCACACACACACACAACACACACACACACACACACACACACAGCCTCTAACGACCAGAATTGGGTCTAATTTTTAGTTTTCATACAAACCTAAACTGTCACACTGTTGTTTGCTTCAGCACTCGGTCTCTCTAACCCTAACCCATGATTATTGAAGTTTTAATATATTTCATCATTTTCAGCTCCACAGTGACAGCATGGGTCCAAAGATGGCAATGCTGATTGGCCAGATATTTGTGTTCCCCAGAAAGAAAGCGTCCGTAAAGGCCCAATTACAAGCCACCCACAGTAGTCCGTTTCTGTAGTAAAAGACTTTTTTTTCAGTTTTTCAATTCTCTGACATTTGTTTCCTATGTGTTACAGTATTAATCTACAAATGTGGAATGTGGTTGGATCACTGGTCAAATTAAAAAAGTTCAGTTTCGGCAAGAGAATGGTGAGGTGATTTCCTGATCCTGATTCCTTTCCACACACCATCAAAGTCCAACGTATGGCCACATAAATCACAACAAATATTTATTTTATAGACATTTCAGCATTAATTTTGCTGACAGAGAGGCGACTGGAGAGTTCCCTTGCCGTCTAGAACTTGATGTACTGTCTTGTGTAAAAACTAGTTCCAGTAGCTTCAATATTTCAGTGAATACTATGCATATTTGCCACATATTCCCAAGGAAACTTGAATTTAATCAAATCATCATTTATCATCACAAATTGATGAAGAGCTGGGGACCGAGCAACCACCTAAAACACGCAAACTTGTATTCCTTGTAACAACAAGAGGTAAACACAATGTAGGCATCAAAACAGAAACCTGTGTGTGCAGTGTGTGTTGTACAGAAACACTACTAGGGGATGTGAGTGTGTATGTGCTTGCGTGTGTGCGTGTGTGTGTGTGTGTGTGTGTGTGTGTGTGTGTGTGTGTGTGTGTGCATGTGTGTGAATCTGACAGCATGACAGTGACACACAGAGAAAAGACTGGTCATTAGAGCGACAAAAATTGTCTCTCCTACAGCTTCATGCCGGCTAGGTTCCTATGACAACAGAAGACAGAGCGAGACAGAAAGACAGAGAGAGCGGAGGAAACGTGGGACAGAGATAGACTCTGTCCTGAATGAGAAGCTGAAAGAGGCTCGCTGACATCTCATCAGGATGATTGACAGGTGCTGGGGCGGGAACAAGACCGTCTGCGAGGGAGGAGGGCGGAGCTGACAACACACTTTCTGTCATCAGAAGAAAAGTTGAATATAATAGCTTTAAAGAATGCAGTGTTCCACTTTTTAACAGAATGACAAAAACAACAAGTGAAGGCTTAGGGAAGACTGGGGCCCTTTTGTTCACAACACTGTGGCATACTGTGCAAAAGAGGACTTTAGGATTTAGGATTCAAAGCGAGGAAATGACAAAGAGCCTGGTCCCGCTACCATGTTAGACAGTGATCTCATGCACCCAAGAAACATTGGGATCAGGGAATTTTCTTTGTTAAACTCAGGGGTGGAAGTATCCGTCCATCCATCCATCCATCATCCCATCTTTATCCTTATCCAGGATCGGGTTGTGGGGGCAGCAGCTCCAGCAGGGGACCCCAAACTTCCCTTTCCCGAGCCACATCAACCAGCTCCGACTGGGGGATCCCGAGGCGTTCCCAGGCCAGGTTGGAGCTATAATCTCTCCACCTAGTCCTAGGTCTTCCCCAAGGCCTCCTCCCAGCAGGATGTCCCTCCACCTAGTCCTGGGTCTTCCCCAAGGCCTCCTTTCAGCTGGAAGTCCCTCCACCTAGTCCTGGGTCTTTCCCGAGGCCTCCTCCCAGCTGGATGTGTCTGGACCACCTCCCCAGGGAGGTACCCAGGAGGCATCCTTACCAGATGCCCGAACCACCTCAACTGGCTCCTTTTGACACGAAGGAGCAGCGGCTCTACTCCGAGCTCCTCTCGGATGACTGAGCTTCTCACCCTATCTCCAAGGGAGACGCCAGCCCCCCCTCCTAAGGAAACCCATTTCGGCCGCTTGTACCCTGGATCTCGTTCTTTCGGTCATGACCCAGCCTTCATGATCGTAGGTGAGGGTAGGAACGAAAACTGACCGGTAGATCGAGAGCTTTGCCTTCTGGCTCAGCTCTCTTTTTGTCACATTGGGGTGAAAGTAATGGATTAGATTTACTCTCGTTGCTCCTGACAAAACCAGAAGAGAGAGAGACAAAAGGAGAGGATGGATCTATTTATCTTGCATGGCAGCTGGGTTCTCATACCACAGTAGAATCCATCTAGTCAGGCTCCCAGTAATGTGCCTTTTTTGAGTAAAATGTGTTTGAAGTTACTACTTCTCCAGTAACCTTTCCATCCCTGGTTAAAATGTGACGTTGCCATGTAAACCAGAGTCAACTCCACCAGAGCAGGTGAAAACACTTTAAGACGTGGACAAACTCATTGTTCCATCCAGCTCACTTGAAGCACACTGAGGCCTCATGTGGTCCACAAGTGCCTTTTGTCTTTCATAGCTTCAGCTTGCATGCACAGTTTCTAAACTGACTTCCTGCTCTGTAGCACATCTTCTAATCAGGCTGTATTTGTATTATGAGTGGTGCAGTTGTGCTGTGTCTCCCACATCTGGTTGGAGCATGGAGTTGTCTTGAAGATTGAGGACAAAAGAGGTGATGAGGAAGATGCAGCTGCTCTAAATCACACTGAGACATCACAAGAGAGAAGTGAGCTCAAATATGTAAATGATGCACACACATTTCTGAGCTGTTAACACATTCCCTGCATATTGACACTTCTCTCGCTGGCTGTCAGCGATGCAGCTGAATCAATCTGCGGGGAATAAAAACGGAGCGTTGACGCCGTCTCCGCCAGCTGATGACGTAACACTGAACCTTATCCCTGATTTGGTTCAGTGGGAAATCAAGATTTTACACCTTCACCTCCTCCAACCTAACATCTAATCTATTCATCCAGAAAATAACCCACACATCAATCCATTATGAACATATTATTTACTATTTACTCATCATTCTCATATCTCACTTGTTCATTATTTACTATTTACTCATCATTCCCATTCTCACATCTCACTTATTTACTCATCATTCTCATTTCCTATTTCAGAACTGTCCATAACGTTCATATTGTAATCTAACATACTATTTATCCCAGTATCCTTGCTCTATGCTCCACATTTAAATAATTGTTATTGAACTCTTCGTTCACTCATGCCTCACATATTGTTTCTGGTTAGAGTATGTATATTTTGTGGGTATTTATTAGTGGGTATATTGTCGTTTTGGTTGTTTTGTGTGTAAGCACAGTGCTGTTGTTTATTTGCCGTGCCTGGCAAATAAAGCTGATTCTGATTCTGATTGCCAGTAGTATCGGCCGTGGGTTTACTCTTCAACATCTGCAGATGGGTTAGTGCTGCCGCAGATCTGAGCAGCGTCAGTTCTTTCAGCACCGTGGACAGCTCGGTTCAGGCTTCGCTTCAGCATGATGTGCATTCCCGCATTCAACACCACACATCGTTTCATTTCTTTGTCTTGTGATGCGCTGCTTGAGACGGCATCCAGCTGTTGGACATTTGTTCGTTTTTACATCAGTTGTTTCCATTTCCAATTTGTCTTATCTTGTTTGCAGAACTGCATTTCTTTATTTGTTTAATGATAATTTTAGGGATTTCTTTGCCAGGAGAAATAACTGAGAAAGGGGATGAAGATAGATAGATAGATAAACAGATAGATACTTTATTCATCCCAAAGGAAATTGTAGGCATCCAGTAGCAAGGCAACTATAACACAACAAACACATACACACACATATATATCACACTTATATAAGAATAAAAATAAAAATCCCTCACAGAAATGCAATGATCATGATAAGGTGAGATACTATGGTAGACTGTGTGCAAAAGTGAACAGTGCAGGGATTGAATAGTGCAAAACTGACTGAATAAGAAGAAGAACCCTGTGTAACAGGGAAGACATGCAGGAAGTCATCACATAGCATTTGAAATAAACCATGATCCACTCAACATCCTCTGATCTTAACTATCAGTCAAAATAATCCACAATGTCAGCTTTTTTAAACAAAAAGAAGCTAGTGTGTCATTTAAATCATGTTTATTGACCATGTATTTAAAAAAGCGTCAAAAAAAGTGACAAAAACATTGGAAAAAGAGCCAAAAAAAAGTTAATTTGCAATTTTGACGACAAGTTCACGGTCTTTGGGAAGACAACACAAGGGATATAAGAGACATGGATATTGACACAAGTTGAATCCCCTACAGCAGCGCAACACTAACAGACCTGAGTGCACAGGCTGTGGCTTGGTGCTCATGTTGGAACGCGTACTAAAGGCCTTTCCGCCCTTGTGCTGGTTATACTGAGCCGTTACAGCAGCGTTACTGTTTCCACTGAGTGTTTCATGTTAGAGACAAAAAGGACTGTGGTTGTCCTTAATGGGACAGCATCTATTATTCATGACAGCCAACATGAAACTTGGTTTGGTGGTTTGAAATTAGCATTTGGACGGCTCGTGTGTTTGTATTTCCTGGTAAACGGGTGATTGTTTCACAGAGACCCTGAAACTTTGTCACTTTCTCCCTCTTATTCTTCAAATTAAGCCTATTTTCCATAGATTGATTTCCATAGAGAACCAAGTTTAACCACGATCTAAGGGATTTTTGCTTCAGTCGGGATTCTTGAAGGGGCAGACAGCAGCGGTCTTTTGCCCATTGAGGCTGTCCAAGTGGGGCATCACCAGGTTTTGTTTAGCGCCGTGGCAGGCGTCCGTCCTCTTTCTGCCTTTATTCTTCCTTTTCTCTCTTCGTTGGATGTCACTCCCTCTCTGTTTACTCCAGTTTGAAGAAATACAGCCGGCCATCATGGGAAATGTCTCGTCCTCATCACAGTCCACATAGTGCCCTGGATGTCCCCTTTTTTTTATCTGGATCCGCCATTGCCTTCCTCTGTCTTTGTTATTGGCGTTCTAACCTCTGGTGGATTTCACCTTTAGGTAGTTCACCTTGAGTGGTTAAGGTTAGGGGATGGGACCTGTACAAGTAAACATGGACGCCTGGCCAATAGTAGTGCACGAATGCTAAGGGGGGGGGGTCTTGGCGTGGCCATAGTGGGGAGAAAGGAAGGCCAGAGACTGTTTCACTTCCTACGCCTCAGAAAACTCTTGATATCCCCTCCAATACTGAGGAATTACTCCTGCATCATTGTAGTCACCAATGGAATTTTTTGCAGAATATAAACAAATTTGATGAAAAAATATGTTTCACCAATTACAGTAAGAGGGCTGGCGTATCAAACCTGACATTTGGTATACATAACATGAATAACCAGACAGTTATTGCCGTTTCCAAGCTCTGTGTTTTTTTTTTTTTTTCCATAGTCACTATGAAAGAAAACTAATCTTAGAAGAGAACAAGCTGCAGCACATTAAACCAGCTCTACATTAAAGTGTGCAATGCTCCTGGGCTTCTGCTGCTGGTTGGAGAGGCATGTGGTTTCTGCCCACACCCTGATGTCTTTAGCTTTTCAGCAGCCACAGTCCATCAGAGCAGAGCCACAGAACACCCCGAGGACAGATGGAGGCCCAGGACCGGCAGGAAGCTCATGTTTTACTGCTCCTTTAGAAGGAAATGCACTTTTATTGAAAACATTGTGTTGTTGTTTCTGTGCCTGTATGCATGCATGTGTGCATGTGTGTGTGTGTGTGTGTGTGGTTTAGATAAAGACAGTGAGCTTGTGTCCTACAACAAAAAACAGGTTTCTTACAAGCATTTAGATCCAAACACATTCCCTATGTCTAGTTGAATTTATCTTTGGTCATTTCTAAAGTAGAATGTGATTTTTTCAAATAGACGTATTGAAAAATATAGATAGCCTACACATTTTTTTCAGAACTAATTGTAAGTCCTACTCATAGGAAGCAGCTTATTACTAGAACATGATGGTTACTTAGTACAGTTGGCTGTGTGTGACAGAACGTGGAAAGATGTGTCTGGGTCGAGACATTAGGAGATAGACAATTCCATGAATGAATAGAGACAAAAGGTACGTGTATGTATATATGCATCGCTGCGGCCCTGTGTGTTTACGTGTAGTTTGTATGTGTGCTGGATCACCAGTGTTGTCCTTTTTGTGTGACTTTGTTTTATAGAAAATGACATTTCTGATGCAAATATTTGAACATGTCAATCAATGCAATAGGCCCAATGGCTTCTGCGTGTCCAGTTTTGTCAACAGGCAGAGCAGCTTGCACGGGGGGGGGGCAGTGTATTAACTTCCCACAGAGGCTGAGATTAGTTGTTGACTTGTGAATTATGCCTCCATGGTGTTCTTTACATAGTGCTGAAACATGAGCACTCGTGTTTGGCCAAACATTAAAAGGCTCTCTGGTAGAGGACTAAATTGTATACTTCATTGCCTTCATGCATCTAAATGATTTTAGACTGTAGTTTTGCATGCAGTTGC
Source organism: Etheostoma spectabile (assembly GCF_008692095.1). NCBI lineage: Eukaryota > Metazoa > Chordata > Actinopteri > Perciformes > Percidae > Etheostoma > Etheostoma spectabile. The sequence continues at coordinate 34,499,165 of NC_045740.1, read as the reverse complement.
ATTGAAATGATAATTTTCCTTATATATCGGCATGGGGAAGTCCTACCTTGTTGCACTCTTGCTTGACCCAGAACACAGAGACAGGCACAGTCAAAACAGACTGTGCAATAAAGAGTGGGTGTAGGACGAGTGCTTCAGGTCTGGAAGGAGGTAGACGGCGCCGAACTGAGACACAAAGATGGCAGAAGTGAAAGTCCAGTCTCGACTCACCAAGGGGTGCAGTGTGAGGGTGAAGAGAGCTGTGTAGCGGGGTGCACAGCAGGAAACGCAGCAGCCTGGCCGGTAGGCAGAGATGCAGCCGAGCAGATCCAGCAGGAGAACAGCAGCTTCGGAGCGGGATCTGAACAAAAAAGGTAAAGTAAATGTCCAGCACAACCATCACAGAGGGCTAAAAATACCGGAGCAGAATCACTAAGTTAACCCTCAGGTTGTCCTCAGGTCAAATTGACACGTTTTCTCATATCAATGTTCTTTTTAATTCCCCAAAATAACATGATTGATTCCACACAACGCTCTTTGGCAAGTACAAATCTCTACTTTCATTAATTTTGGGGCGTCTTATTCAATTTTGTAGTATTTGGAAAAGAAAATTGAAGTGGTTTTGAAATAGTATTGAGTAAAAGTTGACATATTCCAGTCTGAATATCCATCAACATCCATTCCTTTAATTTTAGTCTCAATAATTCCGAATTTCTGCTTTTCTAACTCAAACATTAGGTATAATTTCCTATAAATGAGGTTTACTGAACATAATTCAAACATAAGTGTAAAACTAAAGTTAATAAGGTTAGTGTTACATTGAAAATATAAAAAAGTGACAAACATTGAAAAGAAAAGCATCAAAAGTGTAGAAAAATGGGACAAAAACATTAGAAAAAGTTTAAAAACATTGATAAAAAAGCCTCAACAAAAGTGTTGATGTCTTAGTTTTGACGGGAAAACCACACAAGGTTAAGGTACAACAAGCCTTTTTCCTCTTCGTTTGGGTTGATATACTGCTGGGGATGATTAGTGAACGAGCTGCAGCTGATCTGGAACCAGAGCTGGAGTGAGTGACTGGCCACGCCCCCTCGGCCTGGATCCTCAGGTAACTGCCTCTCGTCACAGCAGGTGGAGACAACACAAGACAGACAGCACCCCAGGGAAAAAAGGAAGCAGATAACAAGCAGGACTGGGAAAATACCGCCCACTAACATACATAGTAGGGATTAGGTGGGGGAAAAAATTAAAAAGTGTATGTAGTGGTTTTTTTCCCAATGAACAGGCTGAATGAAGGCACCAACATCGCATCTGTTACCAGCTAAGCAGAGAGAGAGCAGAAAATGATGTCATATTCTTCTTTAAAAAGCAAATAAATGTCAGACTGACTGACATGTGATGCCATTTGTCTTTGAAAACTATCAGTTCAGTCTCCTGATAGATTGTCTCTAGAAGTGTTTTATTTAACTTCTGTTGAAGAAGGAAAAGAAAATCCCATTACTCAATACTATCAAATCCAAGGGTGAAACGTGTGTGTGTGTGTGTGTGTGGGGGGGGGGTGAGATCTGCAATGATACATCTATTCATGCACGTATTGAAAAAAGCAACAAAATCATTGAAAACTTGTCATGGTGTCTCTAGAAGTGTATTATTCAAGTTTTTTTTTTGCCAAGCTACAGTTGCTAAGTACAGTACTTTGAAAAGCGAAGTATTTTCCTGTGTTTCAACAGAAATTTCTTTCCTCCACACTGCACTACTGCAGTATGTATTGTGCTTCCACTATGTATTTCTGATGACACAAACTATTGAATGTGGAGTCAGAAATGGATTTGTATCAGTCTGACAAAGGCACAGAGTCGTGGTCTTTGAATTTGTGTTTTCTGTCAAAGAAAAGTTACTGCTCAGGCTATGTAGCAGATACACCCCCCTTCCCCCCGTCCCCTGTTGTGGCGGGCTGTCTCCCGGAAAAAAAGACGCTATAGGGCATACCGTTTAGGGGAAGGTTGCACAAAAGAAAATATCTATTTAATGTTTCCAAAGCCTGCCTGGGTCTGTTTTATGGAAGATGAGCCGATAAATGGCCAGCTGGCAGGTAATGGACTAAAAATGGGAGACCTGTAAAAGGGTGGTCAATTTGTTTTGCCTCCCATTTCTTAAAAATCCCATTGGTTCTGCTTTCAAAGTCATATTACTTAAAAGCCGGCTTCAGACGGTGTTTTGAGTTTGAAATAGAATTAAGTCTATTTGTATTTAACACTAACCAAAGTAACACAAAAGGTTGCATCCTATTATATAAATAATATTAAAAGAAATATGGGAAATATTCAAAGCATAATGTATTGTAAGTCAAGACAACTGGCATTGTGCAGGACTTGCTTCCTTTGATTCCCAAATGGAAAAGAGCCATTGTTCTGTTATTAGTAACCCATGTGCTTCTTCTGCACACATAGGCCTGTTCTGGACTCTGTTGTCTTCTGGAGAGGGGGGACAACTGGGACCGGGACAGGAGCAGACTCTGTGGTCTGCTGGAGGAGGGGACAGCTCGGACAGGGACAGGAGCAGACTCAATGGACTGACCAGGAGAGCGAGCTTCGTCCTGGACTGTCCTCTGGACTCCACAGAGGAAGTGGGGGAGAGGAGGATGTTAGCTAAGCTGACATCCATCACGGACAACACCTCTCACCCCCTACATGGCACTGTAGGGTCCCTGAGCAGCCCCCCCCCCCCACGGTGAAAGATTGAGAGGAACCGCAGGTCGTTGATCCCGGCTGCTGTCAGACTCTACAACACCTGCACCAGCAGCAAAGCAGCAGCGCAGGTCATCACTCACGGAGATGAAAACAGACGCAACTTCAAAGATACATCATAAAACATATATACGTACACATACATATATTCCTCATTAAAACAGACGCAACTTCACAGATACTGTGCATCATAAAAGCAACGGGGATATATCCCCGTTGCTTTTACGATGTATAACGGGGATATACATCCCAGTTCCTTTTATGATGCATCTGTGAAGTTGCGTCTGTTTTAATGAGGAATATACAGTATATTATAACACACACACTGTATATGGTTGTTATTAGAGTCTAAGATAAGTCCAAGTCTGAGCATTTCAGAGATCATGTCTAGACGGAGACGGAACACCCAACAGGGACCATTCGGTATTCTGATCCTGTTGCCTTCCAGTCAGAGTCAACTATGTCTTCAATTATTTAGATCAGTCCTTTGGGTTTAGAAAAGTTTGAAACATCACTAGTTTCTGTTGATTTGGATCAGAAAGTTCTTGTATGTTGTTTTTGCACGGTTCCACGAGGCCTCTCTTCTCCTTGTAGTCCTCGGTTTCTGTGCACCCTGCGAAGGAGGAGCCATTGAGAACTTTTGGAGGTGGCAGGTTTCTAAATTGAAGAAGAAATCTCCGGTGTTGTTGTGGTGTTGTGGATGATGTGTTTGATAAGGAAGCCACTCGACACGGTTTTCCTGATAACATTTATTATATCAAAGATTCAGTGTCAGTTTCCAAGCTGTGCAGAAGCTTGGAGAGTGTTTCCGCCAGATGAACACACTGTCTTTCAATATCTTAGAAGCATTTTATAAAGGATATGTTTAAGTCACATGCCAAGTCACACACAGGTTTGATATGTGGCCATAGTAAAGGTCACATTTTTGAACATCACATGGGTAACATCTTCATCCACTCATCACTTTTTCACATAAACATTCCTTTCAAAGTTTATCTTTTCACTCAAATGGAAATCCTTATCCCTTTGTAAAGGCTCATCAATAGTGATTGATTTGAACACAAGTCATTAGATACTACATTGTTACGTGGGGTCATCTTTATTGAAATGTAAAACATGAAATATGGTACACAGTGTATTTTAATGTGCAGATAAACACACTATATAAACTTATAAATATGTCAGTTCTCTGCAGCAGTGGCAAGTGGGTTAAAGGGCATTGGGACTACGTATGGGACTTCTGCATATATTAAAAATGCAACAATCTGTTAAACCAGGGTCCATTCGACATACGGGCACACATTCTCTCTGTAAGTGGATTATGTCAGCTGATCACTGAAGTAAGGTAATGTTTATTAGTACTTCAGCTGCATCTTTCAAACTGCTTCAACATGATACATTTCACTTGTCGACATGAATGCAGGGGGAGTCCAAAATGGAAGCAGTAGTAGCTGTGCATTTGTCCGTCCCACTCATCCTCTTCTTACCTAAATATAACACAAAACACCACACACACACACACACACACACACACACACACACACACACACACCCACACACACCACACACACACACACCACACACACACACACACACACACACACACACACACACACACACACACACACACACACACACACACACACACACCACACACACACACACACACACACACACACACACACACACACGGTGAAGTGCTTTCCATGCGTATTCTGCCAAGCATAGTAATCGATGCAAACAACGCACTAAAACCAGTACTGATACTGCTCTTAGTGAATGCCAGTGCTGGTCCTGCAGGCTCCACTCATGCTGTGTCAGCTCATCTAATGAGCATTTCTTTAAAGAACTCACTGAGGAGCATCATGGGATATGAAGGGAAATTCAATCTACAGCTATCCGGTGATTTACGCCTGTGAAAGACGTGGAGGAGCTGGCTTTTTATATGGTCTTTTGTCTGTAGTTAAGCCCATGGCTCGGTTCAGGGTTGCTCATCCATAAAGTTGGGGAACTTATGGAAATAGATTTTTAGTTTTTTTAATTAATGGCCAAAATGTAAGTGGCAGAGATCAGATAACATCTCATTTCCTGTCTATATCTGGTTAACTCTACACAACAAAGCTTGTGACAAAGGCTTTCGGTTTTCTCAGACTTGGAACAAGGACAAGTCATCCTGCAAGTGTTTTCAAAAGCTGAATACTATTTCCCCTAACTTAGAATATGACTGACATGTCAAATTAATGGAGTGGAGTGCCCCTTTAACTAAGAGTAGTGGCTTTTTTTTTTTTTTTTGCAATAAAGATTGTCAGCTTGTTGAGCCGTAAATTAGGAAAAACCCATGCAATTACAGAAACACAACTGAAAGCATTCCTTTGCCACGTACATGCATTCAGTTTGCGGTTATGCTACCATTGCTTCTGGCTTTGCGCTTTGAAAGGCCAGCAACAACAAGGTCAAAGTTAAAATAGTTTTGAGCGCGGCGCTTGGAGCCACACAGAGCGTTTTTACTGCAGATAATGTGTATGCTGCCAATGGAAGCAACCCCTAGTGGCCGTGGTAATTATCGCAAAAACAAACAGGAAGTCACCAAGAAGGACTAAGTATAAGAACGCCAAATTCCACGTAAAGAGGCAGGTTGGGGGGGGGGTTCAACCAAACACAGGACTTGCTCTCAGGGTTTCATGTCCCGTTTCAAAACCAAAAGTCAACGGCCCCTTTGTTTTTGATACTAGCTGTTATTACTGCTTTAACTGTCACTACTGTTGCTGCTACTGGAAATACTGTCAGTCAGCTTCTAATCAGGCTCATACCAGACTGCTACTAATAAAGCTAGGGAGTTCAACCAAGACCTCACCCTAGTCTGTCTCAGATATGTCTAGGATTTCTCCATGAAGGCTTTACGGCCCATCAGCTTATTGCACATCTTGTCGAGAAGACTCCTAAGATTTTCAGTGTGCTGCACCACGTCCAAGACTTTAACAGGCTCAACATCACAGGTTAAAGTCATCTCACCTAGATCAACGCCGCTGCACTGCGATGTTCTGTAATCTAATTTAATGTGTACATTTTCCAAATGATAAATAGCGTAATTCTTTTATAAGATCTCCTGTTTTCTTCCCACCAGACACCACAACAGAAAGGTCAGCTAAATATAAAACTTCTCTTCACCTGATATTCACACACACACACACACACACACACACACACACACACACACACACACACACACACACACACACACACCACACACACACACACACACACACACACACACACACACACACACACACACACACACACACACACACACACACACACACGTATGTACTCAGCCTAGCAACAACAGGACCCACACAACAGCTGACAGGAGCAGTGGAGCACACAGAGCACCCAGCATGGTGAGACTGGAGACCGGCAACAGAGTGGACTTTGCAGTCTCTACATGTGTTTGTCCGTGCAATGAGGCTGTCTTCTGACAGCAACACTCCTTCACCATCTGCTGTACTGCAACAAGCCAGAGGAACACCCCCTCTCCCCCCCCCCCCACACCTGCGTTCATTAATCCCGTTTCTTTATCCTTTGTCCAGAATGTAAATGAGATTGCCCTCTCATAAAAGTTCCATTATGTTTAAAGCTATAACCAGCCTGTTCTCATAAACCATACGTTCGAAAAGATAATCACTGTAATTTGTATGATTTACACAGGTTTTTTTTTGCTGTGTGCACCACAATGACTACTGGTGTGTGAGGTCGTTGGGGGTGATTGGTGGGCGTAAACACAACACTTTCAAGCCAGGGAGTGGAGTTACTATCCGGAGAAAACAAGACTTTCACCCAGGTAATGCGTGTTCCTTGTGCGTTTTCATACAAACCATGACCTTTTTCCTAAACTTAACTAGTTGTTTTGGTGCCTAAACACCGCATATCGCTCTTTTTCTTTTCTAAGCTTAACCGTAATCCCCTGGTAAAATGACCGGCAACTCGCGTTGCTCTGTTCCCGGGTCACAGTTGCCTATTCTCGGGTAACTGAACCACCAACTACCGCTGACACAACTAAGAACCATGCGGAGCACTGTAGCCGATGTCGCTGCCGCTTATTCGACGGAGCTGTGACGGAGGTCTGTAGTCGGCGTCATGAAGCTCTGTAGCGGCTCAAACAACTCGCAAATGACGCACAAACATGAGGGTTAATATCTTAATATTTACGTGCATTCTCACTTAGAAACTATGTTGGTGTGGTTTCTGCAGCTATGTATACACGGTACTTATAGAACAGACAATTGAAGTTTATTGGAATTAAAACTTCTTGACTTCCTCTATGATTGCAGAGAAGTGATATTACACATTCTCTTCAGGGTTTGCCTTTCCATGTGACCTTGTGTGTTCTGTATTCTCGGCAGGAACAGAAAAATAAATAATGGGTTTGCAATGAAGCATGCAGTGTTGGCGTTCCTATACCTTTGACCATAGTGAGAAATGACAGCACAGTTTCAGAGTTGAACAAAGGTTAATAAAAATACTTTATCACACCTGTGAGATACTTCCCCTGACAGAATACCTTCTTATCTTTAAGTGTTCTTGGGTGTCCACACATGTGACTTTAGGAGAGCACAATCAACACAGTCAAATTGGGAATTTCAACTTTTCGTTTTTTTTAATTTTTCTTCATTACCCTCTCCGATCTTTAACATACAGGCGACATAGTGTTGGGGAAATATTTCCCATGATTGCAGTGAGCTGTGTGGTGCAAGGTGAGGAGACTCCGCTCACAGCCTGCAATGCATTTCTTTTTATTGACCTTGTGTGTTTCAATTAAAAAGAAGTGCTTAAACTCTGTCTATTAACTTCCTGTGTGTACTGTAGATTGACGTCTGCTGCTTCTGAACACCCTCCTGAACTTTTATTGAATATTCGAGCACTTTTATAGTCAGACAGACAGTGTGAAGGACTCAGCGATTAGATTTCAGAAAACGATGCACATGCATCAGTATGTGACGGAAATCTGCAACCTCGGAGTCATCTTTGACCCCACCTTATCTTTCCTGCCTCAGACGAACCACATCACCAAATTGGCCTCCTTCCACTCTGTCACGTCACTGTCACTTACTGCTGCAGGAACAACCTGCTCATTCAAACTCCTTCATGCATTTTTAATATCTTGGTTTTAATAGCCAGACCCACCTTGATTGGAGATAAATGTGCTCTGGTGTGTTGGCATTTCTTCAGTCCAATCACAATCGCCATGGGCGGGGCTAAGCGCCGGACGGAGCCACGGTGCCTCTGCTAAATAGCCTCAGGAAGGAACTTGTGTTGGTGGAACATGTGTATGTTCAAAAGTAGTTTTAGTCGTCAACAAAAAATTCAGATTGGACAGACGTCCGGAAGCAGAATGGTTCATGGGGAGCTAATAACTGGTGTATTGAATGCTGCTGTTTTATAACAGATCTGTCAGTGATGATAGGACCAAAGTTAAAGGGGTGTGATCAGCTGGTATGTTGGGTGAACTATGCATAACAACAAAACTATAGCTGATATTTACTTAATAGCCTTGGAAAAGGAACTTGTTTCGGTGGAACATGTGTACGTTCAGAAGTAGTCGTCAACAGAAAAATCTGATTGGACAGATAGTCTAGCTAGCTGTCTGGATTTACCCTGCAGAGATCTGAGGACCAGGTAACCATAGTCCTCAGATTGGACAGATAGTCTAGCTAGCTGTCTGGATTTACCCTGCAAAGATCTGAGGACCAGGTAACCATAGTCCTCAGATTGGACAGATAGTCTAGCTAGCTGTCTGGATTTACCTTGCAGAGACCTGAGGACCAGGTAACCATAGTCCTCAGATTGGACAGATAGTCTAGCTAGCTGTCTGGATTTACCCTGCAGAGACCTGAGGACCAGGTAACCATAGTCCTCCTATTGGACAGATAGTCTAGCTAGCTGTCTGGATTTACCCTGCAGAGATCTGAAGACCAGGTAACCATAGTCCTCAGAAATCCACCAGAGGTTAGAACGCCAACACAGAGACAGAGGACGGGGATGGACATCCTGCTGAAAATGAGGGACATCTGGAGGAACTTCAAGCGGCACCTGCGCAATCCCCTGAATGAGACATTGTCGAGTTAGACTAGTAACATCCAAGCTCGACCACTGCAACAGTGTAACAAAACATTTCCTCAAAAAACTCCAGTATGTCCAGAGCTCTGCGCCTGCCTACTACCAGCACTGATCACATCCCGGTTAAACACAGGATCAACTTTGAGATTCAATTCCTCGTACAAAGCCCTCACCAACATGACCCATCAGCTTCAGCCACTAACAGCTGGACATTATTCCCTCTGGTGGCGTCACTGGAGTGTCACAGCTCTCCTTTACGGACACCAAGGAAGTTGGGAGTGAGATCTAGAGAGCTACAGACTCTCTTATCTGCTTAGCTTTCTTCATACTTTTAGCCAGAACAAACATATTTATATCCCGCCTATTGGATTATTTCACTCTCTATCTGAGACCTCAACGAGCCAGAGGGACACATCGGTCCATTTAGGAAGTAATGGCCTTATGCTTTTTGTGATTGGTTCCATCAAAAAAAAAAAAAAAAACGCACACACACTCCCATGCACACAAACATAAAAGATGCCCCTGGCAGGAAAAGCCATTGACCTTTTGCCATTAAAAGGGTTTTATAGACCAGAGCACGAACCAGAGATCCCCACACACACACACACACGCACACGCACACGCACGCTTCTTCTTCAACCAGCCTTGTGTCTTCCTCCCTCTCATTATCATCATCCAGATCTCTTAATACCCCTCTCTTCCCCTCCTCACAGACCACATCCATACTTGTAATGTTTTTAGTCTCCACCTGCTTGCTTTTCCTTTTTTCCTCCTCATGCATCCCAACCATCCCCCCCCCCCCCCCCCTCCTCCTCCAGAATTGAGCAGCTCCACTTTGCTCTTCCATCATCCTTCTCTTCTTCTTCCTCCTCTTTTTGCACTCCTCCCTCAGGCTGTTTCCGGCCTTAACCCCAGAGCAGGCATTTCAATCACACAATTATTCATGAGAGGACAACCTGCAGCATGGCAGTGTGCTGTGCAGAAGCCACACATAGCGCAGGCTAGTGCAGCGCGGCTACACCTGCTGATAAGGTTTAATAAATAAAAACACACATAACGAGGCGCTGAGTCAGATGGTACTCGTTTGTTGCCGTGGCAAATTTCATTATGTGAAACCAAATGAGGTGAATGTCAAATTCTGTGACATAGGTAATGAATGAACAAAAGTCTGCAGCCACGCTAGAAGGTATAATGTTTGGTCACAATGATTTAGCATGTACTTAACAAAGACAACAGCTAAGGCTGATGGTAATGGAAACAAAATGCGGACCTGATGAAGGTGCTAGATGAAGAGTCAGAGGATCCAGTTCATCCTGACGGGAACATGACCTGTGGAACACAATACAGAAAGGAATGACACCTGTAACAATGGAGGAACGCACATGAGATTAGATTTATGTCTATTATTGTCTGTGCAAAAGACTTGTTCTCTCTATCTCTCTTTCAAAGTAAGTACAATTTACAAGGAATTTGCCTTGATTATTGGTGCATACATAAACATTAAACGTTCCATGGCATGAATATTTTGCTTCATGAGGTTTTTTAACATTAATAAGAGTCCCCCCAGCCTGCCTATGGTCCCCCAGTGGCTAGAAATGGAGATAGGTGTAAACCGAGCCCTGGGTATCCTGCTCAGCCTTTGAGAAAATGAAAGCTCAGATGGGCCGATTTGGAATCGTGCCCCTTATGAGGTCACAAGGAGCAAGGTTACCTCCCCTTTCTCTGCTTTACCCACCCATGAGACAGCGAGAAACATCATGGCTTTCAAATGAGCAAAGTGGCAGTTGGTCAAGGCCACACCCTCATCGCCCAATTTGCCCCCCCAGTGGGTGTAATCCTGCACCAAGGCTGAATTTCAGCAAAGAGTCTTCAGATACAGTACTAGGAGGCAAGTCAGGTTTATATAAAAGAGACTTCAGATACAGTATTAGGGACCACTAAGGTCTATATAAAAGAGACTTCAGATACAGTATTAGGGACCACTAAGGTCTATATAAAAGAGACTTCAGATACAGTATTAGGGGACCACTAAGGTCTATATAAAGAGACTTCAGATACAGTATTAGGGGACCACTAAGGTCTATATAAAAGAGACTTCAGATACAGTATTAGGGACCACTAAGGTCTACATAAAAGAGACTTCAGATACAGTATTAGGGACCACTAAGGTCTATATAAAAGAGACTTCAGATACAGTATTAGGGGACCACTAAGGTCTATATAAAGAGACTTCAGATACAGTATTAGGGGACCACTAAGGTCTATATAAAAGAGACTTCAGATACAGTATTAGGGGACCACTAAGGTCTATATAAAGAGACTTCAGATACAGTATTAGGGGACCACTAAGGTCTATATAAAAGAGACTTCAGATACAGTATTAGGGGACCACTAAGGTCTATATAACAGAGACTTCAGATACAGTATTAGGGGACCACTAATGTCTATATAAAATCATCAAAAAAGCACCATGTCATAGGATCTTTTAAAAAAATTGTGTGAAATAAAAAAAACAGAATTGTTATTAACATACACGTATAACTATTTAACATTAGGAAAAAGGCTGTATGGATTGGTGCAGGATGTGCAAAAATAAGTCCACAGAACGCAGACTGAACACTCCCAGGGGGCCCATCTCAGTATCGACACACAGGGCCTGGAGTCAGACTATATAGCGAGCTGGAGCAATAATCCAGGCCACAGAGGCATTAAACACGGCTCATCCTTTTAGGCACCTTATCCCAAGAATACATAAATCAGACAATTACTGTGCAATGGTCATGTTGGACACAGGTTTGTATGTTCAATATCTACTGAGCTCACTTCCAGGCTTCATTATGTTCTTTCACAACCTTGTTTCATCCTCTGTGTCCTATTCCCTCTTTCCTAACCCCTCTCCATTATTCATTTTCCAAACCCTTCCCATTCCTTGCTTTTCTGTGGGGTGCTGTGTGATGGTGTGGGGATCATAGCATCCTGTATGGAAACAGGCTACATTCACACTACTACATTTTGCTTTAGTAAACTCCTGCTTCTTTTATGCTTCTGCATTAGGCTTTGGCGTTTCTGAGCCCCTAAAACAGAGATTTGGAAGCAGTGCTGCCCCCCTTTTGGTTTGAAAACTCCGGGGTTGCTTTGCAGTCTGGACATGCACAAACGGAGACCTTTGGAAAGAACAATGTACGTGAGACAGTCTTACTGTTTAGGTAACTTTCAGACCTTTCGGTAACAGTTCCAGCTCGTCATCTTTTAAAGATAATAACTCCCTGCTCTTACTTTGTACCATTGTTGTTCTTTCTCCAAAGGAATTTCTGTATTCTCAATTTCTAAATCCATAATTTTCAACCACAAACTAACATTAGACAGTTTGCTTCCTGTTTACACCGGCACGCACGTGCCCAACGTCTTGTTTAATTTCCAAAGGACACAAGTACAACTCAAATTTCCAACTTAATCTTTTATTCTTATTTGGCTTTGTCAGATGATTTGTCTGCCAGTAGATTAGTGGTCGATAAGGTTATAAACCTTTAAAGACAGAACCAAAAGTAACATATTAAACATTTTTAAATAAATTTGCCTTAAATAAAGTGCCAAACATTACACATTGAATGAAGAAAAAGACAATTTCATGAATCTTACAAAGTTAACAAAGCTCTAGCATTTAACTTAACATTTTACCATTCTTTTGTATCTTACTTATAATTTCTTTCAAATTCAAAATGAACTATTATTTTACCATAAACCCATTTAACACAAAAGTCAATTTTAAGTCAATTAAGTCACTCTACACAGCAGCTAAACATAGCAAGCAGCATTTCAAACATTATAAAAGTAAATAAAACATTTCACCGACCATTGGTGTCTTTGGACTGAACGTAGAGCGTCTTCTCTCTGCAGTTTGTTTTCCTGAATGACTGAGAACCTCCATGTCTACCTCCAGGTGCTCCAAATCAGTGATAACGACTGATCAGCCAGTTTGCTGCTGCTTGTGCACTCTGGGAAGTGCAGTTCTATGATAGAGCATCATTCCTGTGATTCAGCTCAACACCCAGTGTGTGTCAATGGTCATGCGATATGTGTTGCCAGACGTGTTAACATGGACGCAGAATAGTTCTGCTACGGCACTGAACAGGGGCATTTTGCTGGATGGATAAGTTCGGCTGTGGGTTAAAGAGAATAACTCCTGCTGCTGGTCAAAAAACTGCGTATATTAGTGGGCGGATAAATGACGCGAGATTAGGTTAAAATGATTATGAGGATGAAATGAGAGCCAGGATTAAGCGGCTGTTGTGACCCATGAGCCCTGACAGAAAATGTGAGACATCTCAGTGTAAAGTTCAGTTCTTAACATACAGACAGCCAGCTAACATGATAAGGAATGTTAATCAGTGTTATCAGTGGGTCAGCAGATGGAGGAATTGTGTTGCATTGTGTAAAACCTAAACCAGTAGCTGAAGCCAACCAAACAGGAACATGGGGCCAGAGATCAGGCTGCAGGATGTATAGCTCTGTATGTATTCCACGTATTTATTCCTGTCAGCAGCACATTGACTGCTGCTGTATAAGACCCTGAAGATCCTCATAGAGAGAAGGTCGGGGGGGTGTTTAGCTCCTAAAACACAGGGCTTTTAAGCCAGGGAACAGAGTTCATGTCCCAGAAAACGTTAAGGAGAAAACATAAGACTTTCACCAGGAAACAGGTGTCCATGTCCTGGAGAAGTTAAGGAGAAAACAGAAGACCTTCAACAGGAAACAGATGTTCATGTCCAGGAGAAGTTAAGGAGAAAACACAAGACTTTCACCAAGGAAACAGGTGTTCATGTCCTGGAGAAGTTAAGGAGAAAACAGAAGACCTTCAACAGGAAACAGATCTTCATGTCCTGGAGAAGTTAAGGAGAAAACACAAGACTTTCACCAGGAAACAGGTGTTCATGTCCTGGAGAAGTTAAGGAGAAAACACAAGACTTTCATCAGGAAACAGGTGTCCATGTCCTGGAGAAGTTAAGGAGAAAACAGAAGACCTTCAACAGGAAACAGATCTTCATGTCCTGGAGAAGTTAAGGAGAAAACACAAGACTTTCATCAGGAAACAGGTGTTCATGTCCTGGAGAAGTTAAGGAGAAAACACAAGACTTTCATCAGGAAACAGGTGTTCATGTCCTGGAGAAGTTAAGGAGAAAACAGAAGACCTTCAACAGGAAACAGATCTTCATGTCCTGGAGAAGTTAAGGAGAAAACACAAGACTTTCACCAGGAAACAGGTGTTCATGTCCTGGAGAAGTTAAGGAGAAAACACAAGACTTTCACCAGGAAACAAGTGTCCATGTCCTGGAGAAGTTAAGGAGAAAACACAAGACTTTTACCAGGAAACAGGTGTCCGTGTCAATCCTAACTAATTGTTTTAGTGTATAAACTTAACTGTTGTCGCCGCAGGACGCTCACCGTTTGGCGGCTAAACTCAACTGTAACAACCTCTGAAAGGACCGCCACCTTACGGTGCTCTGTACCCAGCTCACAGTCACCTTTTCTTAACTGTAAAGCCCGCTAAACTTGACTGTCATGTGACTTGTTGTCACTTGAACGGTCTACAGTCGCCGTAATTTCGCAGGATATCATACAAATTGTTGTGTACATGTTGTTGTACAATAACATGCGTAGCCCACTGTGCAGACAGTCAGCCTACAACATTACAAGAAGATCCCCAATGCATTGGCAGCTCAAATTAATATCTAAGTTGAAGTCTTACCAGCGGCCCAGGTTATGAGAATCAGTGTCCAATGCTTGGTGGGAGGGTTCCTGACACACCAACACCCTAAGATACTCCGGTGCCCAGTCCTCAGTACACATGTAGCCATGAAGAAGGCTCAGAATTTAAGATGATGCTGTCACCACGCTAGCCTTTTTGACTCTTCTGGGATGGGGTCAGGGGGTCAGGGGGTCAGAGTCAGTCTCACTGATGGACGTGACCAGGAGAGGATATGGTGATGTTTCTAGTGACGGACACACAATGGGACATTCTTTCATTCCTTCATTCATTTCCACATTCTGGCATGTTCATTGGTACTGCTTAATGGTCTCAGGGAGATGGTGGACCCTGTGTCAATTAATCTGTCACACCACTAAATGCTGGGAGGTTTCCATATACCACCCTAGTATGCTTCAAAAGTAAATGAATAGTAGGATAGCAAAAATATCAACATTACGTGCATTGTTACATCCACTGCAGACTTTTAGGTTGTCTGTTTTTCAGTTTAGGAACAACAATTTCCTCTAACCTGATGCGCTCAGCTATTTTAACAATGAAAACAACTCAATCTTCCACTTTTCTAATGGGTTTTTCCCTTATCTCGAGACATTAATGGACGACTGCTCCCTCATTTCTTACCATTAATGTATTCAGTTTCTTGCTGATTTTCAAATATATTAGCTAGCAGCTTTTGCCTAATTTAGATGGATCTTTTTTGCCTAATTTGACTAAAGTGCAGAGGGAGGCGTAAACCAATCCTGGACAACCTGATTATCTGTGGTCATTTTATCTTTTAAGTCATCAATACGAGGCATTTTATCCCTGCCGTTATTGGTTAGAACGAGACGGCATGTTATGTTGTTATGTTGATGTCTGCAGTCCTCCCTTATGCCTCACCAGAACACACAAACACACACACACACATACACATTTCATATTCTCCAATGTCCCATAGAGCACACACAGACACACAATCCCAAACCAACTTTATAACTTATCTCTCCCCATTCAGCCACGTTAATGGAGGCAGACCGCAGATCCAGCACTGTTTTAAATCCCAGCGTTTACTTCGAACTGTTCGCTAATGCCTTCCCCCCAATTTACTAATGCTCCTTCACCACAAAAGCCCACGAGTCAGCAACCATCACACATACACACACGCACATACACGCACACATGGAGGCCACTATGGCCCATTAAGTGGCATTAGAGCCTCTTTCTGGCAGGTTATTCTGACTTCATGGCACCGCAGTAGCATTCCACAGTCACCCTGTAAGACTCTAAGTCTCACCACAAGTTTCACATCACAAACCAACGCTAATGCACTGGTCCCAATATCACAAAATACTGCAGACCATCACCAAGAGCTCTCTATCTAAAGCTACCTGAATGTGTCACTCTGTCGGCTTCATCTGCTTTTTCTCTTCTGTGCCACTGTGGCTTTGCCACATAATGGGTTTCTGACGGCCTTTATCAGTCTAAGGGGGCATTATGTAATTTGTGCAATACATAGACTACTGGATTTGTGCATTACGTCTGTGCATTGTGTCATTTGTGCAATATGTAGGCTATTGGAGTTGTGCAATATGTTAAATGTGCAATACTAAGCTATTTGTGTTGTGCATTATGCCATTTAAACAACACGTAGACTATTAGGGTTGGGCAATGTGTTAGTTGTGCAATATCTTATTGTGTAAGGGCTGTGCGGCACTTATCTCAGAGAATGCAGTAGTTGTTCAATTAAAAAGTGCCAATGAAAGGAGTAATTAATGTGCTTGCTATAGAGATACCTGTATATGAAAGCATGTTTGTGTTGCATGAGAGCTTGTGTTGAGAGATGCTTATTTCCTGTATTTTGTGTAGTATTTTTAAAGCTGTGAAACAGACAGAGTCCAAAGCACATGTCCCTTCGGAGACAATAATGTTTGTCTTATCTTATCCTCATCTTATTATATTTCCTTTGCGTTCTGTAATTTACGGCCTCAGGCCACTTCGTAGTTTGCAAAGTCAGGAAGTGATGCAGCAGTATCGTTGTGGAAGTTCTCCGTGAAAACACACAGAGGATCTCCTAAGCCTCCATCCTCAGCCGAGTGAAGCGTAGCTCAGGTCTGATGTGCGGGCAGCCCGCGGCGTGCTGAAGGTGTTCCTGCAGAACGGGATCCGTGATGTCATCAGCTAACAGCGAGCACGCCAAATGGAAGACGGTGAGCGACGTGGATGTGTTGCAGGCTCCGAAGAGGCAGGTTAAACCTGATCCTGAATCACAAAGAACAGAGCCACACGCTTCATATGAGAGACACTTGTGAGGAACAAGCTTGATTACTTCCACTAGAACTAAATCAGTGAATAGATAAAGAAAAGGGTCTTTTGTATGGCGAGTTGGGTTTCAAAGCCCTTCCAGATGATTCTCTCTAAAGACTAAAGTATAATGAATTAACTTAGCATCACAGTGTCCACGTTTGGACACCAATCGCTGCTATTGGCCACATTTGGACACTTCCGACCTGACGCACTTTCCGGTCTTTTTGCGTTACTTTACATATATATATATATATATATATATATGTATATATATATGTATATATACTATACCCATCTAACAATCTACTTTTGACTTTTCATAGATAGATAGACAGATCTTTTTTTAGAATCTTTCCCTCTAAAAAGTTTCTTTTATTACCGAACTGGATATTAAGGAGCTTTTATTGCATCATGCAGAGTTGTTGAAGCGTATTATTTTATTGTGAAGGATGGAAGTCCATTAGATCTGGTAGTTTTGAGAGCATTGATGGGACTTTCTTTAACTGTCTATGGACTTAATACCCAGCAGTGCCCAGTGTTTACAGCGAGGAGATAGCGGTGCTCAGGTAAACAGTTCAAACTATTTACTGTTAGAAAGGTAAGATTTACACTTTAGTTTTAAACCATTGGATTAACTGAAAATATTTATAGATGTGTATTCTGATAGAACGTAAACCAATAAATGTCTGAACGTGGACAGAGTGACACTGGGTTCAGCAAGGAGTCGCAATAAGGTGTTAATACAGCAAATTGCAGTAAATTTATAGTCCCCCAGAGCAGGCTGCTGTAGCCCGGGCTCATGGCAGTTCATAAAAGGCTCGTATTCCCATTTGACGAGAATATCATGTCCCTGTTGACGAACCAATAGATCAAAATAACGTGACCATTTCACAAACTGCCGTGAGACCGGGTTGGATATTTTCATAATCCTTATTACAGCTTATTTTATTTGTCCTATAGCACAGCAACACACCTTCTCTAGCTGTGTTTCCATTAAATTGTCGAGCAAATTTTAAAATGTCGCAAACAAAATAAATATGGAGTGAAGAAACCACCTGAAAACAAACCATACAGAGGCCCGATGTTGGTCTGTCACTCAAGCTCAGCTTTACCACCTGTTAATGTGTCCAAGTATACATGTGATTGTCTTTTTTATCACAGGCTCAAATTAAATCTATGAGCCTAAGATTCACCACCATAAGGTTGGTGTTTATGCAATTTTTCGATGTCACAAAATACAGTTTTGTCAGGTCATTGATAAACAAGAAATTACAGTAAGCAAAGGACAGAGAAGCCGAAACTAGAGAGGGCAAGAGAAGTATAGAAGGAAAGCAGAGGGATGGAGGGATAGTGAGAGAGAGCGAGAGAGAGAGAGTGAGAGAGTAATATTTAAGGGTAGAATGAAGGAGATAGAGAGAGAAAATAAGAGGAAGAGAGATTTAAGATAAATTATAGCACTAAAGGCCACCCTCTCTTCCACATACATCACATCTGGTGTGTGTGTGTGTGTGTGTGTGTGTGTGTGTGTGTGTGTGTGTGTGTGTGTGTGTGTGTGTGTTTAATGGATAGGCCACAGGGCTTTGTCCCTTATTAAAGACATTACAAGAACATCTCCTACTCAGCTCACCACAGAAATTTACGCACATGTCATTTGCAAAACACACACACACACACACACACACACACACACACACACACACACACACACACACACACACACACACACACACACACACACACACACACACACACAATATACACACACTCTCACACATGCACTCTACAAATTGCAGCAACTGGCGCGGGAGAGGAAGTGATGAGAAAGATGAGAGGCCTCTGGTCCTCATACTGAAGACACAAGCCCTTCCCCTCTGCAGTGACCTGCTAATTCTGTCAAACTGTAAATGTTGACATGCACCCCAAGGCAGTGACACGCCCACATCCCTGAGGACAGGCGCCTGGTGTCCTCAGTAGAATGAAGGTCTTGGAAGGATTGGTTGAAAAAGATGAATACTGTGTGTGATGCAGCAGCAACATCTTTCAGAGACAGTGTCCTGCAGGACGGGTGGAGCTGACAGTCAATGAGCCTCTTCTCTGCTCTGCACATACTCACCTTCTCAGCAACAACTGACTGGGATGGAGGCTAGAGGATGGGTGGAACTGGACCAGCACCAGGAACATGTCAAAAGGTGTGGACGCAAGTAAGTTTAGAGCTGTGAATCTGATCACTTTGCCTGTAACACCTATGCCCCTTTACTTGGAGTCAGTAGTGAACCATGACTCCCTTCCCTAGTTGGGAAAGACTGCAAACTACCAGCCAAGTTTAATGTGTTCCCTCGTATAGTACTGCAAAAATTATTTATGACCCCCATCCACGCGGGCTTGGATCAGACATGTTCTCCCTTTAATAAACTCAAAAAGATTAAGCGTACACTGCATGGGTCCACAAATACATTTTTCAAAATATGGCAACCCAATGCAGTTTTATAGTGTGCCCCACTTAACCTGACTGTTGCTCTGTTGCTCTGTATCTCTCTTTTTCCTTGTATGTGCAGTATTTATATAAATAAGGCTACTTCTAACCTCGCTTTGGACCGTAGAGGGGTGTTCTGTGTTTGTGTTTTATAGTACAGACCTAATGCATAAATGCCTCTGTCTTGCTATATATATATATATATATATATATATATATATATATATATATATATATATATATATATATATATATATATATATGAGCTGCGTTGAGGGGGAAACCTCTATATATGTGTGCCTGCTCTACCAATATGCCACTGCATATTAGGTTTTATTATACAGATGTTTTTAATACTCTAATACTTTTTTTATTACCCAATGATTTTCCATTTCTTTCGATTTCCGTTCACCTTAGTCCCTTAGACACAAATGCATGGGAACATAAGAACCAGGTTGAGAAATGCCAAAGCTTCCCTTTAACTGAAGGAGGATGGAGTTTTATTTTCTTCCTCCGGATCTAGTGTCTCCATCTGGACCAACAGGCGGCTGGGACCATCTGCTGCTCTGCTAAAGGTGCAGCAAAGAGGACTGCCGCTGCCCCGCAGGCTGTCATCCATCTACAGGGAGCACTGGTTCAGCAAGTGTTCGTCTTACTGCAAAAATATATCCTTTTATGTTTAAGTGATGGTGGAGAGCACCGAGTAGCATGCATAAAATTTCCCAAAGGCAGGGTCCAGTCTTGTATATTTGAAAGCAGTACGTGAGTGAAAGTATGAGTATCTTATCAGAAAAGGACTTAGTAGAAGTTAAAGTCTCCTTCTAAAATATGAGATATATGGTATTGACTGTACTTGAGTTTTAGAAAGTACTGTTATGATATTTAATGGTGTTAATTGCAAGAACTAAAATGTTAATTACTGACCATATTAGGATTTCCTCATAGTGAAGCAGAATATTCCTTTCCAAACTTTCTTAAATATCAAATTCAAAGTCTGACATCAACAAAGAGAAGAACAGAAACAGAAAGTTTCCAGAAATATACACTACCGGTCAAAAGTTTGGGGTCATTTCCATATCACTCCATTCTAGACAGAATACCAGCTGATCTGAGTGGGGGGGCTGATCTTTAATGCAATATCTACATTGCCCATTATCATCAACCATTCATCCAATGTTCCAAAGACTCATTGTGTTCACTAATCTGATATCAATTTAAAAAACTTACTGAGAACCCTTTTGCAATTATGTAAGCACATAATGTAATCTGATAACTGCTGCCCTGGTTATAAAAATCAATGCAACTGATCTCAGCTGGTATTCTGTCTACAATGGAGTGCAATGGAAACGTATAAGTGACCCCAAACTTTGGGCTGGGTACCGAATTCAGTACTTTTTAGGTACCGACTGAAATCCTTAATATCAAGTATCGGAAAATGCCCAGTTTCAATCCCTAAGGAGTAAATCTCATCAGCGTCAGTGAGTCAATCAGCACGCAGCATGCTTCTACCCAGGTTTAATAATGTCTGTGATTGGCTGTCTAACGTTACATGTTCTAGAGACACGCAGGGAAAACTAAACGTTGCACAGAGACGGCTCATGTAGTAGAAGCTGAAACATGCTAGCCTGACAAGCCAGACCCACATCCAGGTGTTGGGTCTGGGAACTCACCACAGGCAGGGCTCACAATTTGAGGAGCGGGATAAAGGGTTGTTTTTCAAATTCCCTCTGCATGCAATAGGATAGTGCTGCAACCAATCAGAGCAACGCTAGTTGACATGTGAAACTTTTGCCATATCCGGTCGGCAAAACTCCAAACACATATTCTTTTTTTTATAAATTACTTCAGTGTCATTATTTATTTTTTCAACCCAAAAAAACTTGACTCCATGTCTTCCAGAGTCACGGCCAAAGCGGATTCCAAAGACCGCTGTTCAAAAGCAGCAGCAACCATTTTCTTTGTTTTCAAGTCGAATTTACCCAGAACCGTCGCAACTCTGCCGTCCCTACGTTAAGCCCGCCCACCGACTCTCTACACGATGTGATTGGCCGGGCCAGAATTTGTTTCTTCCAGCTAGCAAGCCAACGGAGAGTTGCTAGACTGACCCTAGCTGTACATTACATTTGCTGCAGCTAGGGTGCGTCAAGATGTCTAGGCTGGGAGCATACAGTATGTACAGAGGTGTGTGACATAATCTTGTAATTTCTTATTCTTTTATAAAATTGGTATCGAAAAAAGTATCATTCAGGGAACCGGCATCGAAGTCACAGTATTGGTATTTGTACCAATTTCATACAGTTTTTAACAATACCCAGCTGTACGTGTAGCGGGGCACAGGTCTTGACCTCGGCCCCCCCCACAACTCCCGGCATCTGCTAAGGCTGCTGCTGCTGCTGGAGGCAGGGACGCTGACACTCGGATCACTAACAGAGCGTCGGCTTACTAATGGGAGCACCGCCGAGCTGCTTTCACACGGGAACCCCCAGCCCCTGACCTTCATCATCTGTCGGGGAGGTCCAAGTTTTCTCTAGTGAGAAAAGACTGGACCCCACTGAAGGGTTAGGATGGATGACATGGACTCACTGTTGGTGCCGTCTGAGGGCTAAAATGGAGAGAGAGAGCACTGGGGTGGGAACAGAGCATTAAAGCAATACAATGAAAGAAAAAGATAGGATGAAATAAATACGGATGAACACATTGTAATCTTGTTCAGTCATGGAACTGTGTGAGCATCCAGGATGCAGACAGGGAATATGTGAGTGGAGAGAAAGCAGAGCTGGTTGCAGGGTTCTAGTCTGGGTGACCCCCTGCTCAGCACCATATGGTTTCTTCAGTATCAATAAGTGAAGTCCCAGTTGTTATGTTGTCATGTTGGAGAAGGCCACATAATACTGAGGCTGTTGACCCTGTGTGTGTGTGTGTGTGTGTGTGTGTGTGTGTGTGTGTGTGTGTGTGTGTGTGTGTGTGTGTGTGTGTTCTGTGTGTGTGTGTCTGTGTGTGTGTGCGTGTGTATTACCAGATGTAGCCTTTGAACTTGAGTATTGATTTGGCTCTTAAAGTCTCATTCTCCATGACTCCCTCTTTCTCTCTATTACGCACAAACACACAAACACTAGCATACACACACACACACACACACACACACACACACACACCACACACACACACACACACACACACACACAGGACAATGATTTACTCGTAGATTGAACATGTTACTCTTTTAAGAATGAGGTGACACTCACTCTTGGAATAACACAGTTATTTCCATACTCACTATTGCTTCCACTGTTACTCTTTGTTAATACCCATGTAAAGTATCTCAATCCATGTTACTTACTCTTATACGGACTACCCAAATACATGTTACTTGCCCATGTTAAGTACCCAAATACATGTACAGGTAAGTGTTTAGCAAGTGACCGTAGCTTTTGGTGTCAAATATCTCTTTTTATATACATATAACATACATATGCACAGGTAAGTAATGCATACATCCAAATGACATAAACACATGACAATAACAGCTTTACTCCAGATTGAACAATCTATGAACCTGTCCCATTACTCACAGTTTTTGAACCTCTATGAATTGTGCTTATTGATTGAATAATCTAACGTAACTAGTCTTTGAGCCACAGCCACCCACTGTATCGACCACACATGTCTCTAAACATGTGTTTCACTCCTTATAGTGCACAGAAAGAACGGTCATGGACTTAAAGTCTTATCTCAGTCAATTCATCTGAATTCAAAATCCATATTTATCATCTTTAGTTTATTTTGAGCGTCTTCTAGCTGCACCTGCATACACTCTGCAGCCTGCTGTGTCCTGCACCCCCACTGTACAGCCACGTCAGCACAGACTGCCTGCGCTCCGCCTCACAGCTTATTCGTTTCATACTTCATATCCCAAATCTGCCCTGAGTTTTACATCGATAGTAGTACACACACACACACACATACACACACACACACAGACACACACCCGAGCCCCTGCGCCCCATGTATCACTCACTGTAGGCCCTGGAGCTTTGTTACAACTGAACCACTATCTAAACTGTCAAGTTTGTATGTGTTGTGTGTGTGTGGTGTGTGTGTGTGTGTGTGTGTGTGTGTGTGTGTGTGTGTGTGTGTGTGTGTGTGTGTGTGTTGTGTGTGTGTGTTTGCAGGGCTTGAGGGAGTCATTCAATTTTAATTTGAAATGGGATTTCTCCCTGTCTGCTCAGCAAAACAAAAGCAACAGAACAGAAAAAAGGACCTCAACTCAATTACGCTTCCGTGGTCTTTATGGGGGGAGGAGAGGGTTACAATATGTCTTTGTCTGAATTTCATTTTGACTTTGACCACAAACCTCCTAAAAGTCCTATAACAGGGTGACAGTAAAGTCACTGTAGTATTCCCAACTTGGGTGTAACTAAGAAACTAAAAAAAGTACTTTTTTCTCTGGCTAAAAATGCAAGAATCAGATATTTTCAATTTTTCAAACTGGCTCAGATGTTGACTAGAGGAAAGGTCTCCAAACATCTTAAACGCTTTTGCGGGATTTAGTTACCTAGTGATGCCACCAATGTGTTTATGGAGGAAAGCTCCCTTAATATTTTGCTTCTGTGAACTGAAGCAAATGTGACGTTTGAGCTTAAAGAAACACAAAGAAACACAGGGTTAAATGTAACACAGGTTTTTTTATATGGTTGCACAGGGTAGCAGCAAATGTGCTTCAGGGCATGTAATGACATTGTCATTTGAGATGTTCCCGTCAACTTGAAATACTGTCGACTCCCGCTCCCGTCTCCGAGAGAGAGTTAATGAATTGTGTTTTGGCATCATATGAGTATTGTTTTAGTCAGAAGTATTTTTTTCAATTTGTGAAAGTCAGTGTATCTAATCCTATATCGCCATCCTCTTGGCTAAAACATTGTACCATTTTAAAAGATGTGAGCATCGATTAGCAAGTGCCAGCCAGTCCTAAGGTCTTTTATTTGCATTTCAAAATCAATATTTTAAAAGTATTGAAGTACAGCTTGAACAACTACAGTATGTATAGCATTTCCTTTTTGTATTGCAATTTTTTTTATACATAGCAGCAGCACATATATTAGCAGAATGCTGGCGTGTTATGGGCAACAACGACTCAACCTGTAAGAAATCAAAAGAACATACAGTAGTTCATTCAACTTTCGACCTACAATCCATGTTGAGATTGCAAAAACTACAATCAGATCTGAGATTTCATAACGACAATCAGGCGAAAGAGACAAATTTAGCTGTCTAGCTCCATAGACTGCCATTCATTTAGCCATCTAGCTTCATAGACTCCCATTCATTTAGCCGTCTAGCTCCATAGACTCCCATTCATTTAACCGTCTAGCTCCATAGACTCCCATTCATTTAACCGTCTAGATCCATAGACTCCCATTCATTTAGCCGTCTAGCTCCATAGACTCCCATTCATTTAGCCGTCTAGCTCCATAGACTCCCATTCATTTAACCGTCTAGCTTCATAGACTCCCATTCATTTAGCTGTCTAGCTCCATAGACTCCCATTCATTTAGCCATCTAGCTTCATAGACTCCCATTCATTTAGCCATCTAGCTTCATAGACTCCCATTCATTTAGCCGTCTAGCTCCATAGACTCCCATTCATTTAGCCGTCTAGCTCCATAGACTCCCATTCATTTAGCCGTCTAGCTCCATAGACTCCCATTCATTTAGCCGTCTATCTCCATAGACTCCCATTCATTTAACCGTCTAGATCCATAGACTCCCATTCACTTAACCATCTAGCTCCATAGACTCCCATTCGTTTAGCCATCTAGCTCCATAGACTCCCATTCATTTGCACTCGTCTTCGATCCCCCCCAGTGGAACTCTGGTAGAACTGCAACTTAATTCGGTACAATGGGGCTAAATAGGGAGTGAAAAGGCTTTCTGTTGACAGGCTTTGGTTCCACCATGAAAGCCATTCAGTTCTGATAGCCTAACTAAGGAGCAGAAGCAGCCAATGGGACGTCTATATTTTCCTACAAGGGGTTGTAACTTGAAAGCGTATCGTAGGCTGCTGACAGTTTCTCTTGTGTGATTTTATTGTTAAAGGAATTATGATTCTTTGAGTTTTCTTAATCATTTGAATAATTTCATGTACGCATTGTAGACCAGACGCAGAACGATAATGATAATAGAGTATTGTAGAGAGACTATTTCCAATAGGATAAGGAGAGATTTGTGTATGTTCCAATCAGAAAGGATTTCTTTTGTTCTGTGTCAGTATAAAATCAATGTGCACGTAATTCCCTATGGGAGTTATTGGGGAAAACTGATCTATTTACCTTATACTTTTTCTCTATAACTTCCCTGTAATTAGTTACATAAACGTTGGCAATAAATCGTTTTAACCTTCTCTGCGTTCTCTGTGCTTCTGTGTTTGTATATTGAGTCCTCAAGTGCATCAATGGAGAGGTCAGAAGATCTCCACAACATTATCAAAGAAACGTTCCAACTTTAAGCACATTGGAAGATGTTTGCTGAGGCTCCTTGAAGTATTGCCTCATAGCATGCATTAGATTAATTATTTAATATAAGTCATTTTACTTCCCAGTATCTTTTCAAGTCCATCATGGCATATGATGAATACAAGGCTAGGAACAGGAGCTGTTCATCTTACAGCGTGTAAGACATTTATTCATCCCGGGACTCACCTTATTAAGACATATGAGCATCCTGTCGCACGCTGGCACAAACAGGACCCTGTCAGCCACTGTGGCACAGATCCCATCTTATGATACTAAAAAGACAAAGAAAATGGATCTGCCAGTAAACTCAATAAACAAAGGTTTATGGGTACATAAAGGGACAGTGCATCTATCCATCCAGATAAATTGTCACCCCATAGACAGTTATAGAAACGGACCAACAGGTCCCGTTGTTCTGGACGAAGACCAGTGAAGTCTATTAGTCTACTGCGCAGCCTCCAACTGAGCTTAAAGACGTAGATGTGACGTGAGCAACTTGTCTGAAAGTTGTAAGTCTTCTGGTAGCTGTGCAAGAGAAATCTCAATCATTCCCAATCAGCAGAGACGGAGAGGTAGGTATATGCTAGGAGATAACATAGACACAGGCTACTTACTGCTAACTAACATGCTAGTTAACATTAGTAATTAAACCTAAACAGCTAATGGAAGTCCAAAAGTCCATTGCGAGCTTCTCCTGTACTATAGTGTTATTCCTCTACTCTGCGACAGTAATTTGCATGGTTATGGCACAATTGTTAGCCCATTATTATAAAAACGTGTGCTACAGAGCCGTACAAGGTAATGGAGCCTTTTATACATTGTCACGTTTCTTTAGGGTACAAGCGGCCGAAATGGGTTTCCTCAGGAGGGTGGCTGGCGTCTCCCTTAGAGATAGGGTGAGAAGCACAGTCATCCGAGAGGAGCTCGGAGTAGAGCCGCTGCTCCTTCGCGTCGAAAGGAGCCAGTTGAGGTGGTTCGGGCATCTGGTAAGGATGCCTCCTGGGCGCCTCCCTAGGGAGGTGTTCCAGGCACGTCCAGCTGGGAGGAGGCCCCGGGGAAGACCTAGGACTAGGTGGAGAGATTATATCTCCAACCTGGCCTGGGAACGCCTTGGGATCCCCCAGTCGGAGCTGGTTGATGTGGCTCGGGAAAGGGAAGTTTGGGGTCCCCTACTGGAGCTGCTGCCCCCGCGACCCGACACCGGATAAGCGGTCGAAGATGGATGGATGGATGGACGTTTCTTTAGAAATAAACAACGGAAAAATAGAGTCTTTAAACACTTCAGATGTAAAGTTAATTGCTGTCAAAGTGACGTAAAAATGAATGGGAGTCAATGGGATGCTAACGACAGGTGATGGCTTGCTAACATCAAAATGGCGCCATGGGGGGCTTTGCTTAGAGAGGAGAGGCTGACCTCCTCGTGTCATCCTCAGTGGCTTTTGGTTTGTAAGATGTGAACAGCACCGATTCATTGTGTCCTGGAGCCTACTTTACATGCACATAATATTCAGAAAAGACAAAAATACAATATCCCCCACATTTCTCCACCATTTCATGTCCATCCACTGTCAGTCTAATAAAGGGAAAAGCCCCAAAAATAATCTTTAAAAAAAAAAGAAATGCCAACAAACCAGAGCATGTTTTTCTCCTGTCCCAGAATTCTGTGTGGACTAGCCAGACCCTCCACCGCAACTCTGTGGAGGACGGAATGGCAATGCGAGACTACTCCAAAGCTTATCCGGTCACTCTCTCCCTCGCTCTACCACACATTTCCCGCATACACACACACAGCCCTGCTTCCCTGAAATAGATACACTAGAACGATGCAGACACACCAGCACACAAGTATAAATCCTTACGACAATGTAATTTTTTTTTTTTATTTAACCTTTATTTAACCAGGAAGTCCCTTGAGATTGAAATTTCTTTTTCGAGGGAGACCTGGCCAAGACGGCAGACCAGTTACAATATAAACAGAAAGACAGCAGAGACAAAATCACACATAGGGGAAAGAAACAGGTCACATGTGGCAGTTACATTTTTGAATTACATGACATTTTAACATGGTGTTAAATTCATTTAATGGGACTAGATCATTTGGATGGAGCAAGTTTTGCAAATTCTTCCAAGACCATGGAGCGAAGTAAGAGAAAAAAGAGAAATTGTAGGACACTTACAGAGGCTACGACGTAGGCTCTTGTATAAATTACTCTTTAGTCTGTGCTGTGAAGCATGTCGCTGAGCAGCCAATGAACATCAACATCTGGAGTGTTCAGACATGTCACTGTCATTCACATTTATTCATTTGACTGTGTTGAGGGATGAGTTTGGCGTACTAGTGAGTCCAGTGCAGATGTCCGAGAGCAGCGGGACACAGAGAGGGACAGAGAGAGGAGGCTTGCAGCTGCAGGAGAGTGGGAGCTTCACGCAGCATGTGCAGCTCGGATGATGGCTACAGGCAAGTTGTGGAGGAGGTCTTGGCTTCCACGACGCATATTTATCTTTAGACCAAGGCGTTGAACATTCACTGCCCACAGTGTTTCACCACTGATCTGGAGATCTTTTGTGCTGTCGAGGGACAAAAATACTAAAACCTAACCAGAACAGGCAGTGTGGTCCTGAAACATGTCATCATCGAGTCCAAAGCTGAGAAGCACAGAGAAGCACCATGCAAGCATGCAGTGGACTGGAAGACACTAGCTCTGTTTCCATCCACACGTTTTTATCCAAATTAAGTGATATTGACTGAAAAATGCCTTGTGGAAACAGTAAAATTTGATGGAATTTCATGAATACTGACTCAAAGGAAATACGTTTGGTCTCATCGGATTTTGTCTTGATCGATGTACGGCTTGTGCGAGAAACGCTGAAAAAAATAATGACTCGTGATTATGTTTTAGGTCATTTTATGGTTGCAACCTGCCACAAAAAGAATAAAAAGAAGAAGAAGTTTCAGTTAATTTCCCCCAGTATTTCCCTTCTGTCTGCACACATGGCGGGCGTCAACAAAGACAGATGGAAGTGGACGGACGAGGAGACGAGAGACTTTCTGAATTTAATTTGTCAGGAACTCACGAAGAAAATGGCCGACAAAGGTTGGGACAAGCCGTGGGACGTCCTGCGGAGTCAATGGAAGGCTTAAAACAGCGAGACATGTCTCAAAAAAAGAGTCTCTCAGCGGTGCCGGAGGGACACTAAAAGACAAGTTGCATCTGCATCGTCATAGCAATGTGTTGATTGCATCTTTGTTTTCTTATTATAGCTTGATATGTCGCTATCAGCTGGCACATAAGCACTATTACAACTTGTCCCATATTGATCATGTGCTGGTAGATGGCGCGACCCATTTTGTCTGGAAAAACTTTGTTGTTGCTTGAATGTTGTGCGATTTAGTTTGAAAAGGAATAGAAACACCTTAAATGTCTAAAATCAATTCGATATGCCAATTTGATGCAAAACAGCATGTGACGTCATTACACACAGGTTTTTATGGCTTTAAAGCCGTTGGATGGAAACACACATTCTCCAGATTTGTTCACATGAGTTTTTTTTACCAAACTTCAGATAATTCGATTGACAAGTGGATGGAAACTTGGCTAGAGATTCTGTTTGATTACTTTCTTCCCTGAGCTGAGGACAAAGTCATTGGTTCTCAGCCTAACCCTTTTTTAACACACTGGTATCCGACCTGTTGTCAGAATCAGCCGATATGCAGGTTCAGTATGGGATGGGATCATCTCTAGTCCTCATGGTGCCACTGATCCTGCATCGCTGACCAATCACTGAGGAGCAGCTCCGTGACGCTTCATCTGTGTGCTGCTGCTGCCACAAAGTGGATCCAAACTGGAATCACTCAAAGCTGGGGTATGCACCTTATCTTTAGCAGCGTTGGGTAGGGGCACATTAGAAATTCTGCTGCTCCTCCTGGCTCTGTTTTCAAGGAAACTTTGGCGAATCACAGGTCACTTCAGACAGAGACAGCGTTCCTATTGGCTGCTGTGAGCATACACTGTCCTGACAGAGACGGCTGCAGGAAGAGCTCTCACTCTCACAATCCAAAAGAAATGTGCGAGAATGATTAGTTTCACTAAAGGTCCACCTGACCCAAGACTTCCCCAGTGCTTCCCAAGAGATTTACTCATATAATACAAGACACTGTAAGGACTTTCACCTCCCATTTTGTTGAGCATCCCTCAACCAATATACATTGAAATACAGAAATATATCTACCAGCATCATTACACTCAACATCTGCATTATCATTATTCAAAAAAGACTTACTTTTAAGCTCTTACTGTAATTCATCCCATTGTGTATATACTTGTTTAAATTCTCACTGCTATTATTAATATTATTAATATTAATAGTGATACTGAAAGGGCTGGCATCGTTATGAGCATTTTATTGGCGTCTAACCTCCCCCGCACAATGTTTTGTTACTTTGTGTCAAGCCTTATCAGTGTCCTTTTTTAACAATATGCTAATGCCGGTGGTAACAATGATTGTTGCAATTATGTTGGTGATGATCAACATGATTATGAAGCTGATGATTGTACAGATGACGATGTGGATGAGAAGCATGTGAGGAGGAAGATGTGATGGCAGGCATCGGACCACACTGACCAGCAGATGTCGCCACAGAACAGTGTGCCAAGCACCTAGGGACAGAGCTGTGGCCCAGTGTATAGACACGGCCCAAACAACAGACACCATGTCAGTAATGATGGATCTGCAACACACCCGAGGCCTGTACTACGAATCAAGATCCCATTCATTTTGTTGTATGAATCTGAAGAAATTAGGGTCGGTTTAAGGTTCTTTGTTGTCTTTTCAGCAGACAACAGGCTTGTGTATCAATCACATCACAACATATACAGTATATATATATATAAACAAATGTGTGTTCTTTAACGGTGACAGTAGTAGTTACACAGTTGGAGTGTGCATTGCTGTTTAATGTGCATGGCATGTCTGTGTGTGTGTGTGTGTGTGTGTGTTTGTGTGTGCGTGGGCGTGCGAGTGTGTGCATGTGAGCGTGTGTGTGTGCCTGTGTGTGTGTGTGTGTGGTGTGTGTGTGTGTGTGTGTGTTTGTGTGTGTGTGTGTGTGTACATGTGTGCGTGCATGCGTTCGTGCATGTGTGTGTGTGTGTGTGTGTGTGTGTGTGTGTGTGTGTGCGTGTGCGTTGGTGTACTACTATCGATGTAAAACTCAGTGTTTGTGTGTGTGTGTGTGTGTGTGTGCATGTGTGCGTTCGTGCATGTGTGTGTGTGTGTGTGTGTGATCCACCCTGTATTGTTAACCTGGAGGCCAGCCACCACTGAATGCAGCCAAGTGACACATATGAAACCGGTCCTTTAGTGTCACCACCTGTCACGCCCCGACACACAAAACAAGCATCCTCTGGCTCGAGGCCGTGGCATACCACGCATAACCAACATATGTGAGGCGGATATGACCTAATGCACCTTGCAGCGAGACGCGTGTGACTCACAAGACTAAATTAAGTCTTCATAAAGTCTCGCCTCGCTCAGGTATGCCACGCATTGTCTTTGTATGGAATGGAATCGTGGTTTCTATTTAGAGGAGGGACTTTAAATGTCAGTTTCAGTCGGGGGTGGGTGAACTGGTCAAGGCAGATAGCCACCCACCAAGCGTCAGGTTCTGTCCGACATTTCTGCCTGTTGAAGGAGGTTTTCCTGGCCTCCACCGCACTAAGTGCCATTGCTCTTGATGAATGATTGGGTATTTGTAAATTACAGAGTGTGGTCTAGACATTCTCTATCAGTAGTGGAGAATGTCTGAAAGTGGCCTGAGATAACTGCTGTCAAGGTTTGACACTATAAATCAAATGAAATTGCAAATTGAGTTGAATGAAAATTTGATAAAATAGCACTGACACTTTGTGAAGGTTGGAAGAGAAGAGTTGCAAAGATACCAGCGGTGGAAGAAGTATTCAGATCCTTTACTTCAGTAAAAGTACTACTACCACAGTATAAAAATACTCTGTTACAGTAAAAGTCCTGCATTGAAAATGTTACATAAGTAAAAGTCTGTAAGTAATAGGAGGAGGAGAACGAGTTTTGGGGTCTTCAGTCCAAAAAGACTTGAACCTCCCTTTGCCAATAATACATTTTTCTATGACCGGCCCACATAATTGGGAAAGAAGACCTGACCCTCCCCTGTTTTCCTCCAGTGGTCCATTCCATGAATACCGAATGGTCCCTTAAAGTATTAAAAGTTAAGAAAAATCCTCCCATTGTAGAAGCTGTGAAGGATCCAACCATCTGTGTGTTTAATGGTCTCATCATCTCAGCTGGACCTGTAGGCCGTTATTTTGTTGGCTAGTTACATTTATAATAAAACATATTTTATAAACTAATTGTGTTTTGTGTTCAGAAATCTTAATATGTAAAGTAACTAAAGCTGTGAGATGAATGTAGTAGAGTAACAAGTAGAAAATGTCTCTGAAATGTAGTGGAGTAGAAGTAGAAAGACTCAAGCACCTCAACATTTGGACTGAAATACAGTACTGGAGTGTGTTTTCCACCAGTGAAAGAGAAACAGAGAAAGAGAAGGAAGAGAAGCCAAATGAAAGAAAAAGAGGGGATGAGACATGAAAAAGAAAAAGAAGGAATGAGATGAAAAGCAGCAGCAGAAACCGGTCGGCTCAGTGCGTTGCCTCATTCACATAGCTGACATTCCTGCTCACATGCTATCTTTGTCTCCGACGCCCCCAGAGGAAGGAGCAGAACCGCAGGAGGACGGCGTGGAGGTGTGAGTCAGGTTGGAGTTCATTAAGCCTGCCTTAGCTGCTTCCTGGGTGTGGCTGCGGGGTCCAGTATCACACAGTCCCTCTTTGTCTCATCACACACAGCACCGAGCCACCTACCGCTGCTGCACGCTGGTGCAGTATTTGTGTATGAACTGTGATGGTAAGAATAGTTACTGTATTACTGTCCAAAATATTTTCTCAGTATCTCATGGGAAACAGGGTGCAGTAAACGGTCCATTCATTATTCAGAGCTGTGACAGAGGCTGCATAGTTTCGTCTGGATTAACCTGCAAGGGGGCTAAAACCTCATTTGGCCTGGGGGGGGTGGGGGGGAAAACCTGCTGCTGGCCCCTGATCCGCCCGTTGCTCCCCTCTCTATGCCCTGTGCATGTGTCCTGGCGCCTTCAAAGCCAATGTGACCTGTCAACGTCAACTCACAGGACATGGGAAGTCTCTTCTGTGCAATAAGTTCCCCCCCCCCCCCCCCCCCCCCCCAGGAGCATTTTCCATCCTCATATCTAAACCAGAGAACCGTTGTGGTTTCAAACACGTCGTGGTGACACTTTATAATAAGGGTACATGCATTATCATGAATTCATACATGAACTAAGCATGAAGTGTATCATGTAGTACTTCATGAATATTCAGTAATGTCCAAGGGTTGATAGTGTCTCTTAATGCAGAGACAATGTGTTGATGAATGCGTCAATGAATGTATTACTTTTCTGATTTATGAACGATATCCATGTCTTCTTCACAGGTAAATCAGGTAAATAAAAAAGACGCTGAACTGTAATGTTGTAATCATGGCTAATCAAAAAT
Organism: Etheostoma spectabile; assembly: GCF_008692095.1. Taxonomy (NCBI): domain Eukaryota; kingdom Metazoa; phylum Chordata; class Actinopteri; order Perciformes; family Percidae; genus Etheostoma; species Etheostoma spectabile. The sequence goes on along the minus strand of NC_045740.1, from coordinate 34,465,698 downwards.
TACAGCTTCCTTACTTCATCATGTCCCTTGAAATAAAATGCTGACGAATAAGATATGATCAATCCTCTTTGAAAGTCCCTATGTACAGACAATAAGACGTTAGTAAAAAGATAAAATGCATACGTGTTTAACCCTTGTGTTGTCTTCCCTTTGACCACGGGAAAACATTTTCCCCCTTATCTCAACGTTTTTGTTGCTTTTTACAAAGTCTTTTATGAAGTTTTTGTATTTTTGATTTTGTTTATCATTGATTTTGCCGCCTTTTCCAACATCTTTCACCCGTATTTCGACTTCGTTTATTTCAGATATTGAAAAAAAATTGAAAAACGGATCAAATTTGACCCGAAGACAACATGAGCGTTAACTGCTTGAACCACAGGTTTTCCAATGAAGAAGACATGAACATCATTAGTAACTCACAACTCATGATGATTACAATACCTCAACTGATGCATTAATTAATGCATTGTTCCTGCATTAAGTCATGCATGAGACTATTAATTCTGAACTTAGCCCCGCCCACAACATTTGACATCAGGAAGTTCGGTCGTTGTGGCGCAACTATGCTCCAACCAGAGCTGTTTGGACCAATCACATTGTCAGGGCGGGCTTTATACGATGATGGACAAATGATCAACAGTAACGGAATCAACCACGTCACCAAAGAGCGTTTTGGTTAAATTTGTTTACAACAAAGATGGCTGCCGCTGGAGAATTGAGATGTGTAGACTCCGTCATCGCGTCTGTTATAGAAGATATCAACAGCAAATTCATTTTAAAAGAGGAACAGAGAACCGCTATCAAGCCATTTGTCGACCAGAAAGACATTTTTGGCGTCCTTCCTATGGGATTCGGCAAAGGTTCAACATACGTCACACACTCCCTTGCTCTGATTGGTTGTTGGTCTATCCTATTGGGTGCCGAGGCATTTTCTTTTCTTGTTCGGTTGGAAGCCAATCCACAGCCCAATGGAGCGGTATTAGACTCAGATTCTTTGAATACATGATAATTCATGTACCCAAGGGCCCAGTTCACACCTATCACCATTTCTACCCACTGGGGGGGCATAGGCAGGCTGGGGGAACTCATATTAATGTTAAAAAAAAATCATGAAGTGACATTTTCATGCCATGGGACCTTTAAGAGTGACTGGAGAAAACAAATACAGCCCCGATGTCCGAGCCTCTTTCCAATCAGCATCACCTGTGCTTACCGAGAGGAACCTAAATAACATGTAGCCAGCCTCGGGCCTGAACAAAACACAAAGACTTAAACACAGTGACAACATGGCTGATACTACATGCATACAGTATACTGCATGTGCAAAAACTACAAATGAGGAGAAACAGTCCTTGAAGTCTCGGAATTCCTTCAGATTTCAGCTGTCAGTCCGAGGAATCTTGAGGCTTTAAAGTAAAACATAGTTGACTCAACACAGAACCTGAGTCATCACACACACACACACACACACACAACACACACACACACACACACACACACACACACACACACACACACACACATTGAAGTTTAGGATAAAAACAACATATTTTCATTTTCCGCTCGCTCTCCTTCTCTTTGGAATGCATCCTTATCTGGAAGGCTTACATGTTGTTGGTAATTACAGCCTCTTACATAAGCATGAATGGGTCCTGTCATCACACACACACACACACACACACACACACACACACACACACACACACACACACATATACACACACGCTGGCCCCAGTACGAGCTGGTACTGAGAATGATTAGAACGGGTAAGCACAGGGTGTAAATCTGGAGGAGGAAAAGAAAGAGGTGAAAAGCTCAAGTCCAACACACACACACACACACACACACACACACACACACACACACACACACACACCTAAAACAGTGTTCAGTCTAAAAGCATTTACGCAGGTCACAGTGAATCATCTGAAAGTACAAACGCAGATAATAGGGGTCTGACGTGTTCTGATGTCTGACGAAGATATTGTTTCATCTTTAGTGTGATGAACCGAGACACGCTGAGTTATTCAATGCTAGTTTATTCAGTTCAATCAGTTAAATAAATATTTCACCAAGTATGCACACTATCAGCTCGAGAGAACACTGGAGCATTGTTTGTCATTTCATATTTGGCTCACAGAATGAAGCAGTGTGTGTCCCAGCCGGCAGATTTGCATCCGTGTTATCACACTGACGAGATCTAAAAGGACAAAAACACAGATAACATGAGCCAAAGCACACAGACGGGGGCAGGTATCCCAGGTATCCCAGCCTGCCATCAGAAGACAACAGCTGTGTTGGGCTACCAGAGATAAGCCCTGTGCACTCCCGTGATTGGCTGTCAGTGCACAGGTTGTCTGTGCTCGCCGTGTCGACAAATTCCAGTCTGGGATTATCCATCAACACTCTTTCCTTCCTTAATTCTGCTTTTCTAACTCCAACATTAGGAATAATTTCCTATAAATGAGGTTTATTGACCATAAATTCCAAAAAATAACTGTAAACTAAAGTGAGTTTTTCATCACCACTGTCTCACTGTTGCTTGCTCTGGATGGAACTACTAGAACTGTTGGGTCCTTGTAAATTATAGAGTGGTCTAGACCTACTCTGTAAAGTGTCTCGAGATCACTCTTGTTATGAATTGAAACTATAAATAAAATTGAATTGAAATTGAATTGAATTATTAGCTCCTGCTCAGGTGGCCACCAGCACCTGAAACCAGTGTTGAGGTGTTTTCACAGGAGGGGCACAAATAGAATCAAGTTCAGTCATCTTTCTTTCTACAGCACATTAAGGACAACAGACCCAGAGTGCTTTGCGGTCGCGGCAGGTGGTTTAAGATCAGCTACATACCAGGTGGTGTGTTTGACAACAGAGCGGTTTCCATTCACTTTACACCTGACCTGTGTGTCAACTCCAGGATTAAACACTACAATGAGGGCTGACCACTGAACTGTGTGTAGGTGCAGAGGGATGCTTATGCTGCCAAAGGGACAAATGCACACACACACACACACACACGCATGCATGCACAAACCCCCCCCCCACACACACACACACACACACACACCAGCTACTCAGTGAGAGTCAGAGAGATGAATGTTTAGAATTGGATGTAAGTTAATGAAATGTATGAGTGTGTTGCAATGGTGATTAATCAGTTTATAATACAAATACAAAACGTTATAATATGAGACAAAACAAAATACGTCGTTCATTCAAATTTGAGAGTCTTAATATATTTTTTGAATTCACATAAAAAGGAAGTAAAGTTGGGTGCATTTCCTATTGCATTTGCTATTTGGCATTTTTGTAACAAATGTAGAACCTACCAACAAGTGTTAGATTTCTCATGTTTAAAATATAAAATTGTATTTTTACATTCCATTTTGATCTTATGATTAGTTTTACCCAGTAGCCCGGGCTATATCATGTGTCATTTGTGTCCGAAACGTAATTGAATGTAGCCTCTATAAAATAAATGTGTGACATATTGGATTTCAAAATCTAAGAATTTAGAAAAATATATACAGTATTTCTAGGAAATATTGGGTAGGAATTTGTAATGTGCACTTCCTAAATCTTATTGGCAATACAGAACAGATATGGTGACAGCCTTGCCTTCTGCCAATCAGCAGCCTACATTAGACACGTTTATGGAGGTGTAGCCTATAGTGCGCTTCAGCAGCAGCAGTTCTCAAACAAAGAAGTTATCCTCTAACCTGTTTGGCTTAGGTGTCGACAAGCCCCGCCCCCAGTGCGTTGCCCCGCTCCTCTAGTGTCCTCAGCGCCAGGCCCCGCCCCCTCTGCTGTCCACAGTGCCGTCAGCATCAGCGGGAGGACGAGTTACACCGGCACCTCACATCCCACACTGGATTTACTGGACTCCACCTGTCGCGAGCGCTCTGTTGTTTTTCCTGTCCGTGTCGTAAACGCACAGCACGGCACGGCACGGCCGGTACAGCACGAGACACTAAACACAGGAACGAGAGCTGGGAAAAGCGGAAAGAACATTAACAGGTGAAATAATGAGGGCAGCGCTTCTCTGAAGGATTGTTCCGTTTACCCGAGGACCGAAGAGGAAACAGAAGCCCCGGTGGATGGTTTTATCCGCAGTGCCTGAGCCGAGCAGCAGAGCGGCCGAGCGGGGAGCACCATGTCCAGACCGCCGCAGCCGCCGCAGCAGCAGCAGCAGCAACAACGGACGTCGTTCAAGCTCACCGACAGTGTGGTGGAGGTCAAGAGCAAAGTGAGTAGGGGTTAATGGGGGTGTTCGACTGATAATGTAAGCGGTATAGGCTAATAATGAGAGAATACGGTAACGCTACACTGACTACAGCAACATATTAACCCGCTGCGGTCGCTCAGAGACGCCCCGTGATGATGTCTCTTTAAAGTCAACGCTCGACGCTGCTAATCAGGGGAATATAGTCTGTAGCAGATGAAAAGCGATGGGTACCGCTGACACGACAGGCGGCCTTCAGGCTACCCGACCCCCCCAGTTCAATTATTCTGCTTGTCCCGCCAGCCTGTTACTCTAATGGCCTATTGCCGACTATAGACCACGGTAGGTATACAGACAATATACAGTGGGCTAGGTGTTAAGTGCTGGCTATTGTAACTAGATGCAGGCCTACGCAGTCTGTAGCCAACTGAAGTGGTGCAATTGTTTGGAAGTAATGCTACTTTATCAGAGTATTTTTTATTTTGGGAGGCTAATTTGGAGGAAATAATGGAGGAAATATTTGTGACAACTTTGCATGTTAAGGTGCATTCATAAGGGGGTGGTAGTAGTTCAGTCTGTAGAGTTGGGTTGGGAACCGGAGGGTCGCTGGTTCAAGTCCCCCAATGGGACCAAAGTACGGAGTGTGTATTAGTAACTGGAGAGATTCCACTTCATCTCCTGGGCAGGTGCTCTTGAGCAAGGCACCAAACCCAACCGCTAAGGGTGCTGGTCCAGCACTGGCAGCCCACTCGCTCTGACATCTCTCCATTAGTGCATGTATAGGACCTGAGCATGTGTGTGTATTTCAGGTCTGTGTGTAGTGTGTAATAACAACAGAGTGGAAATTGTAATTTTCCCCATAGGGGATCTATAAAGAGTATCAATTATTATTATTAATATCATTCAAAACATAGTTATGTTTGTTTGAAAGGGGGATATAGATAAATAGGGCTGTCCAGGATTAAAGAAAGGCGACTTACTCTCACATCATCTTGTCGATTAATTGATGAGTTGATTTAATGGACAGATCTAAAACTGAGTTTCTCCACGAAGACTCATCCAAAAGCACCACTTTAAATTTTGTGTTTATGAAAAAGCATTAAAAAATGACTAAATGGGCGAAAGAAATCTTAGTCGACAGAAACCAAAAGAGGGCAGGCCTACAGAAAGCTGTGTTGACGTCACTAGAGTTTAATTTTCATACAATAATAATAAATTTACACCTAAACCACTATAGGCAAGGGATAATACGCAGTCCGTATTTATTATCCGTATTTGAATCTAATCTCAGTTATTCCTTGTATTTTCATTGCTAATGCTGGGCCTTGGAGTTCCATCAGAGACAGCACTCTATGACCTTTGACTGCATTTCCCTTGGTGTAAACACCTGCAGCTCCAGCATCAACAGACTTATTACAGAGGAACGCATTAATAATGTGCAACTGAGAAAGGAAGCAGGCCTACTGTCACTTTTGACGGTTAATGAGCGAGAATACATATGTTCAGCAAATATGGAGGATTTGTAATTAGGGAGTTAAAACTTGCTATTGTATTTCAGCTCTAAATGATTTTTTTAGATCATGTGTTTAACATTTACATATGTTAAATGTAGCGTAATAACACATTTTTCATTTCTGTGGTGCAAAATAAAAGGTGACAGAAGTGGGCAAAGTTCTTACACACACACACACACACACACACACACACACACACACACACACACACACACACACACACACACACACACACACACACACACACAGTCTGTTATGGTCTCACTCTCTGTAATCTGAACTGCTGACAATCATTTCTGCTTCTCTATGTAACACAGATCTGGAAGAGAAGAAAATTACGTTCAAAAAAACATTTGTTTTTAGGATGTCCTATCTGCCTAGACCGATTCTGATCCCAGTGTACCTACATATGGATTACATTTCATGTAGAAGTAACTGTGTGAGTGCAGACTTCCCCAGGCCATTTGATCCAAACACTATAGGTCCTGACTAAAAGCTATGTTTGTGTACACTCTGAATATTGTGCACACTGTCTGGTGGTGTGTCTCCTATGTGAGTCAGCGTGAAGATGACTTACTGCCAAACATCTGTCATCTGTAAACTATTAATACATATAATTAGCAGCATAAGGCTGAACACAGTGTTGTAATTCTAGTCAGGTGGAGGTGAGTGGTGACTGAAGTAAATATTTTGGAATCAAGCACATTTGTGCTGCATCATTTTGTTGGTGCATCTCACTGTAGCAGCAGTTTATAGGTACAAGCAGACAGGTTTCTAGTGTTTGATTTTCTAAGTCTAGGTTGTGATGAAATGAGTAGAGATGTTCCAATACCAATACCAGTATCAGTATCGCCTCCGATACTTGCTAAAACGCTGGTATTGGTATCGGGAAGTACTGGCGTTTATACACTGATCCGATACCACGTACTAAATATCTGAAGAAAATCTACGTTAAAGTAGTTTATTTATGTTCTTTTTCTGTTATAACTGACTGTAAAATTAACTGGATAATAAAAGAAAGTTCCCTGGCGTTCATTGTTTGAGCGTTTAACCTGAGCCAGACCGACAACAAAGATAGAAATCATATCCCATCCATACAGGGATAGTAATATACAGTTGAAACATAATAAAATATATGACACACTGGTATGGGATCAGTACTCGGTATCACTATGCTGCTCGGTAATGCAACATAATCATGTTTTCATCTTAATCTGAATTATACAGGGGGCTACTGCTCCTTTGTAGCATTAAGAATGGCTTTATTAACTTGTTTAATGCACTCCAACACAGTGAGTTTATGCAACAGTCCTGTTAAGTAATTTCCATAATTATATAAGCCTGCCTTTTCCTATAATAATCCATCTGACCAGACTAAAGTATGTCCCGGGTCTGAAGGACCGACCGGTATGAATCTCCCCACTCAAACCAACACGTTTACTGTGAGCTACAATCACACACTTTGTCGAAAAATGTAAGGTCTCTCTCTTACATTACTAAATGCTGTTATTAAGCACTTCCTGCATCTGATGCATCCCATCATCCAGGTATTTTGCATGAGGAGTAAGAAGGTCGGGTAGTTCAGAGAGAGATATTTAGCTATTTAGACTGAAGAACGTTAGAATGGAGCTGTGTGAGTAACATTCCCAGAATGTACCTTAAAGAAGACTGTGCCCAGGAATGGATCAGAGATGAGGCATGTGAGATTGTGAAACTCTGTGTGATAAAAGGTGTAGGAGCACACATGCAGTACCTGTCCTGCCAGCTCAACACAACAATAGACATTTTGTCCCCTGAAAGGACAGTGCAGCACATGTCCTGTGGGACAGGTGAGCTGAGAACAGGTCTAACCCGAACGCATTCCCAATGCTGGGATTCAGCCTACACAATCTTCTTGTCTGTTACAGCAGCTCTTTTCCTTTGCCATGGTTAGAGTTTTTTTCATTGTTAGCGGAATTTCATTAGGCATATTTTTCAAATGCCAGTGTTTTGCTAGCTTCACATAATTTATTCAACCTGAACGCCTACTGCAGGCTGCGCTGTGAACCCCAAATTCCACTGGATGCGGAACGGCTGCGGATCCACTCCGGAACGGCGTCGGAGTAATTTGGTTTCCATTAAAGGCAATGTGTGTACTTCCACAGACTGCGGAACGGCTGCAGTACTGTATCTTTCCTAATTCTCAACGTGAACACAAACATACTGCTTTATAAAAAATATTTAATGTGTGCATTAATTGGGACTGTAGCTGAAATTTCCCAAACCTTATTGATACCAAAATACTGGAAATGTAATCAAATCGGCCCCTCGTGAATCAGAATCTGATTCACATTCCTACAGCTGAGCATCAGCTCTTTCCATCATGCTTCCCCATCTGTGGCTCATGTAGCAGCAGCTTGGCTCACTAGCTCACTAATAACATCCAATCAAATGTATACAGGTGTAGCCAGTATAACTTGACACAGCTCACTATCACTCTGCTGAGTCCATTGCCATTTGCTGCTACAGCCCCTCCCGCTGTGCCCAGCGTTGGTCATTTAGATTGATCTAAGGAGAACCTTTTCCACCAGAGGTAACCGAGTAACTACTTGTTACGAGCCAATTCCTTGATTTACTGCAAGTGCCTTTGACTGAACCTGAGCCTCAAGATACTCATGTGTTTGAGTCAGGTCCAACTTCTCCCCGTTGTGCCCAAAGCTCAGGCCTACAACCCAAGCAGCACTCCTATCTTTGTATTGATCGGTAGCTGTAGCGTCGCTGCAGGAGAGGAGATTTGTTTAAAATGTAAAAACTGTGGCCGCGCTTCAGGCCCTGATGTCACGGAATGCTGTCACAACAAGCATCCACCATGATTACATCCACATGAGGTATGCAACAAGGCTCACCTACATCATGCTCCTTCTCTGTACTGTTTGGAGGATGCTTTCAGATTCACTGACACCGAAGTGAAAAACAGCAGCAGTGAGTACGACATGGTTCTACGTCAGGTTAAACAAAGAATGGTGATTACAGGCTCTGAAGAGGATACATGGCAAACTGGCTGGTTGTTTGTAAAGATAGGTACTTCAATGTTATACTTCCTTACTGATGGAAGCAAAACTGACCCAAAATTATAGAGAAGAAGGTGACACACCCAAGACTAATTAGCAGTTCAGACGTGTCATGGTGAAAAACAAAGGTGTGTAAACATGTAAGGTTAGGATTAGCCTTGTTAGGTGAGAGGACACCTACACCGTTAGTACATGCTTCAGTAAAGTTTCTGTCTTAGTGAAAGAAACAAGTTCTTAGAAAGCTGTCTGGAAAAACTGAAACCTTGCATTGAATATCTTACGTGACCTTTGACCTGATTTAAAGTGCCCATATTATGATAATCTTCGGGTTCATAATTGTATTTAGAGGTTGTACCAGAATAGGTTTATGTGGTTAAAATAAAAAAACACCATATTTTTGCTGTACTAGACATTGCTGCAGCTCCACTTTTCACCCTGTGTGTTGAGCTCTCTCTTTTAACTACAGAGTGAGGCATTGGGAGTTGCTCAGTAGCTTGGTAAGCACTGCTAGCTAGTCGGTTGTGTATGAGGGCGTGCCACGCAAGCATTAATAACGTGTGTGTATAACGTGTATAACATTATAACAAAGTGACGCACGTTTGTCTCTGAAGTAAAGGCTGGACTACAATAGAGCTGTTGGAGATGGCAAGTCCCTTGTGGGGGGGGGGGGACTTTGGGCTTTTTCACTGTGTAAACCTATAACATGCACAGAAAAGATATCTCATACAATAAAGGAAAGGGAAAAAGCCAAAAAGCATAATATGAGCAATTTAAATCAACATTTCCAAATGTACACTTGAGCTGCTTGTTTTTTTGGCTTCTTTGTCAAATAAATAAAAAAAGAGATTTGTAGAAAAAACTTTTTACATTTTCCAAAGTAATGCAAAGGCATTGAAAAAAGGTATTTAGGTCGATTATCGACTATACCATTGATCATACTCAACATGTAGAGTAACTATTTATGAGACAGACTGTATCTGTTTCTGTGGGAGGTTGTAATTTACTCTCTATTGAAAATGTGTCATTAGGTATGGTTAATGCCTTAGTAACTGTAAAGTTATTTCAGTACCACCATGAGCGTGATTTATCATTAGTCAGCCATTAAATGAGTGTTTTCTCAGAAATGTTGAGGCGTGGGGGGTCAGCAGGGTTTCTAACCACGGCCACATGATGTTACTTCAGTGTTGTCTGACTGTTTACTGTATCCGACAGTATTTCCTTCTTTATGTTAGTGGCAGCAGCCAGACACACACATTCAGCACAGCATGTGCGACTGAGACTGCGACTTGTAAACATCGATATGATCTAGTGTGTCTCAGCTGACCGTGTGTTAACTTGAGGTCCTTGTCTTCTTCAGTTCGAGGCAGAATACCGCCGCTTTGCCCTGAAGAGGAACGGCCCGGCCGGCTTCCAGGAGTTCTACCGCCTCCTCCAAACCATCCATCGCATCCCCGGTGTGGACGTGCTGCTGGGATACGCCGACGTCCACGGAGACCTCCTTCCCATCAACAATGACGACAACTTCCACAAAGCTGTCTCGTCAGCCAATCCGCTGCTGCGCATTATCATAACCAAGAGAGGTAAGACCGTTAGAGACAGACTGAAGATGCAATGGAGAGAAAATGTATTAGAAAGCTGCAAGCAGCAACACAGAAGGCCAAAGAAGAAAAGGTGAGGGGAAGTGGCTTTCAGGATCAGTCTGCTCCTCTTTCTCTTAAAGTTCCATATTCTGCTCATTTGCTCATTTGTTCATACTTGTATTTTGGGTTTCTCCTACATGTTTACATGCTTTAAAAACACTTTATTTTTGCCCTACTCTATGTCTCAAAATACCTGTATTGTTCTTCTGTCTGAAATGCTCTATTTTAGTTCCTGTTTCTTTAAGACCCCCTCCTTAAAGGTCCTATGACATGGTGCTGTTTGGATGATTTTATATAGACCTTAGTGGTCCCCTAACACCAACTGCCACTTTGCTGGTTTGAAAGCCATGATATCTCTCTCTCATAGGGGGGCCAAATTCTCTGGGCGGGCAAAGCAGACAAAGGGGACGTAACCTTGCCCCTTATGACCTCATAAGGGTCAATATTCCAGATTGGCCCATCTGAGCTTTTATTTTCTCAAAGGCAGAGCAGGATACCCAGGGTTCGGTTTACACCTATCAACATTTCTATCCACTGGGGGACCATAGGCAGGCTGGGGGAACGCATATTAATGTAGAAAACCTCATAAAGTGAAATGTCCATGCCATGGGACCTTTAAGAAGCCCTGTCTTCTCTGATTGGTCAAAGTTTCCATGTCTCTGCTCCTTCATTGCAGCCGGGGAATGACTTTAACGGCACTGTAGCAGCGCTTTCTAACTATTTATAGGATTGTTGTGAGATCACAGCGTACACAGGTCCTGACGGCTCGTTTCAGAATGCCTTTCCCTTTGGATTAGAGCGTTTTGATACCCTCACAGAATTTCTATAAGTGCGTGCGTGTGAGTCAGATGCTGTGCACAGCTGCAGGGAAGCTGCTTGTTCTCCACATCAAACATGTTTTATTCTTTATACACTTTGCCACCTGATGATTCTCTGCCCGCATGCTTTCATGCACTTCTCCCTCTGGCTTGGCCGGGTTGTTGTGTTTGTTTTCTTTTGTCTACTGTGCCCTGCTATCAGGCACTGCCGTCAGGAAGGCAGAAAGAGACGGAACAGAGATGCTCTCAGACACTGAGAGTGTCAGAGGGATACGTTCGTATCCTGTTAACTAATTCACTCTCAACCTTGGAAACAGCAGTTGACTAAACAATATCAACTAAAGGTAGATGGATTTTTGTTAGTTGACAGAAGATGTTGAAGCTTTCCATTATTCTGGGAACATTCAGGACTTGTTTGCTTAAGCACAGCATGACACAGAAACCAGAACATTGATTAGTAAGAAAGGATTAATCAATTCAGATTTTCAGTTGATAGTGTGCTGTGCTAACTGATAGTAGGGATGCAAATCACACGTTTTTAATACAATATCATGTCAATTCTTTGGACACTTTTACAAAACTTACTGATATTTTAAAATCTGTCACGATACGATTTAGATTAAATTCAGGAACCTGCGATCATTATAAGACGATCCATATCGATGTTTCAGCCCTAACTCAGTGAATGTTGATGACTGATGCTGTGACAGCTTATATAACGAGGAAAGGAATCTGAACATGCCAGTCTGAGATTTTGGTCAAACCTGAAGTTTTTTTCAGGGTTTGGGCAATCTGTGTATCACTACCCAAACAAATGTTAGGCTCTAAAGTAGAGCCCGACCGATAAAGGACCTTTAAGGCTGAAAATTCGATATTCCAATATATCGGCCGATTTATATAATAATAAAATTTAAAGAAAAGCGGAACAAAACATAAACAGATTTCCCTAATGTTAGTTATTTGTGGTTATTAATAAGGTCTCACTAAAACAGTATGATAATAATTTGTTGTATTTTCACAACAGAACAGAGTAACATCAAAAATATATTAAAGTTCTGATAGATAAAATGTTTAAAAATACAAACTTAAAAATGAAACTTAAAGTCCTTTTGAACAAAAACACATTACCAAAAAATAATCCGTGTTGCCAACAGGGACGTTGTAGAGCGTCCTCTGGTGGACAGACTATACAACGACAACACTCATAACATGGTTGGCCGTTAATTTTTGAAATTGTCATTGATCAGAATCATTTATTTGTCATACAAAACATTCTGCAGTCCGTCATTTAAATGAGGGGAAGCGGTTTGGATCACGTCAGAAGGGTATGAACGTGCACACACTCTGATGCTGGTCAGAGTTTACCGTGCTGATCTGACGGCTTTTAAAAAAACACTTTGCTTCTTAAGACGTTCAAGTCATTTGCACTTGCGGCACATAAACATATGTTTGCTGGCTCTATTATTTATCACTCTGAAATACTGTGAGTTGGATGTAATAAAGAATCAGGAATGCTTTCTGTGGAACATAAAGGACGTTTCTGTTGGCAGGGATCAAACAAACGTCTACTTCTACGCTTAGTTCCTCCATCACGTGTTACCTTATTGGATACATTCTGACGCATTGTTGTCTCCCAGCACACCTTCTCATGCTCTGGCTTTGTATCTTGCATAACTCTGGATGTAAGGATGCTAATCTGCTGCTTAGCAGGCCGCTATTGTTACCAAATCACAGCCAGCTGCTAGTTTAATCAGATGAACGGAGTAGTCTGAGAGAGAGGGAGGGGCCAATGATCAGGACAGAGAGAACGAGAGGAAATCAGCCAGGTCAAGTTTTTTTGCCATATGCAGTCGCAATTAGATTTAAACATACAGTACTAAACCTATCAGATCAGACGGACAGCACATGAAACAGTATATTAATGAACATAGCGTAGAAGTTAGAGAACAGTAAAATCAACATTCAGTATTAGTTAAGAGAAATAGAAAAAGGAGACAATGCCCACACATGGATGGGACCGACAACCGCCTGATTCAGTTCATTCAGTTGTGACGTGCATACGTGCATAGATGACACCTCTGAAACAGCATGTGAGAAATAACTCATGATGAAAAATATGTAGCCTGGCAACAGCCTTACATTTAACATTTGGAGTTGTTATTGAAGCGGAGCACTGCACTGGGGAAGAAAGGAGTGGTGGAATGGTTTATGAAGTGGTAGTGTCTGCCCGGAGGGAGGAGAATAAAAACCGAATCACTGCCAACGCCAGAGGCACCAAGCCCAGAACAGTAAATATCTTCTATGGACGGCAGATTGATACCGGACAGGTTGAATACTATTCAGAGATTTCCCTTATGGACATAAGTCAAACCATACTGTCCAGGAGCTGCTAAGGCTACATTTACATCGCTACGCTTTGGTTCTGCTACATTTCCCCTTATCATTCCCCCTGCTCTGGTGTTTCCCCCTCTCATTCCCCCTGTTCTGGTGTTTCCCCCTCTCATTCCCCCTGCTCTGGTGTTTCCCCCTCTCATTCCCCCTGTTCTGGTGTTTCCCCCTCTCATTCCCCTGCTCTGGTGTTTCCCCTCTCATTCCCCCTGTTCTGGTGTTTCCCCCTCTCATTCCCCTGTTCTGGTGTTTCCCCTCTCATTCCCCCTGCTCTGGCATTTCCCCCTCTCGTTCCCCCTGCTCTGGTGTTTCTTCCCTCTCATTCCCCCTGCTCTGGCGTTTCCCCCCCTCATTCCCCCTGCTCTGGTGTTTTCTTCCCTCTCATTCCCCCTGTTCTGGTGTTTCCCCCTCTCATTCCCCTGCTCTGGTGTTTCCCCCTCTCATTCCCCCTGTTCTGGTGTTTCTTCCCTCTCATTCCCCCTGCTCTGGTGTTTCCCCTCTCATTCCCCTGTTCTGGTGTTTCCCCCTCTCATTCCCCCTGTTCTGGTGTTTCCCCTCTCATTCCCCCTGCTCTGGCATTTCCCCCTCTCGTTCCCCTGTTCTGGTGTTTCCCCCTCTCATTCCCCCTGCTCTGGTGTTTCCCCCTCTCATTCCCCCTGTTCTGGTGTTTCCCCCTCTCATTCCCCCTGTTCTGGTGTTTCCCCTCTCATTCCCCCTGCTCTGGCATTTCCCCCTCTCGTTCCCCCTGCTCTGGTGTTTCTTCCCTCTCATTCCCCCTGCTCTGGCGTTTCCCCCCCTCATTCCCCCTGCTCTGGTGTTTCTTCCCTCTCATTCCCCTGCTCTGGTGTTTCTTCCCTCTCATTCCCCTGCTCTGGTGTTTCTTCCCTCTCGTTCCCCCTGATCTGACGGTTCCCCGCTTGTTCCCCCTGCTCTGGCGTTTCTCCCTCTCGTTCCCCCTGCTCTGGTGTTTCCCCCTCTCATTCCCCCTGCTCTGGTGTTTCCAAGCCTAAACTGGAGACATTTGGGAACACTTCTGACCCTTTTTGGTTTGGAATCTGCAGGGTTGTGTTGCCTTCTCAACGGCCGCGACCGGAGACCTTTGGCAACACCTACGCCAACGTTTCTCCTCCTGGTTGGGTCTTGTTGGTCACAGCGTCTTGTTCTCTAGGACTAAAGCTACTAACTTTACCTAGCAACTACCAGCAGCGGGCGGAGTCACCACGCTGCCCCCTATTAATGTATACCAGAATGTTGATGAGATATGAGTTATTTAAACAGAGATTAGTTCTTCTAATGGAGATGAAAACACTTAGTGTAAGGAGCTTAAAATCAAAACGTAGCGGTTTAAATGTAGCTTACAGAATGTAGAATGCTTTCAATAACTATCCTCTGAGTCGATTAGTCATTTTTAATGCTTGCACACATCTCTGGTAAACACAAGATTTAAAGTGGCGCTTTTGCATGAAAAATGTGGAGAAACTCAGTTTTAGAGATCTGTCCATTTGATCAAATAATTAACTAGTTCATTAAAAAAATATGATTGTCAACTAAGAGTTTTTGTAGTCGACTAACTAGCAACAATTGAAAGTTGTGAAAGATCTGAGAGTAATATCCTTAATTCATTTATCAATCATTCTTATAAAGGCAAGCTGTTGCTGGGACTTTCTATCTGTCAGAGTTCCAGCTAAGGTCATCTGATATCGTGACACCAGGAAATGTAAAACTCCTGACTATCTCAGCTTTGGTATAATCAATGACGTTTTAGAAGCAGAGTGAGGTTGTTGGCCTTGCTCTACTTAACTAGATTTAGTTTTTGGTTCTGATTTGGAGTTTATTAGCCCAATGACAGCACCGTAATTACGCACTTCACTATCAGATCGTTGTGACACAGAGCTATACAGTCATGAGTGCAGAGAGAAAACAATAAGGGGATGAGAACGCGGAACAACAAACGGCTTCATCTAACACACCGTTTTCCATCTAGACTCTTTGAGTACTCATTGTTAAAAAGCTAGAAAATCCGTTCTCAGACAGCATCACACAGACCGAGTTACTGCAGAATGAAAGATTATACAGTTTTGTTTTAACATCCTGTTTAGCAGGGCCGTTCATTTAACTGCATCAAATCCAAAACAGTCCAATCTTAAACACACACGTCGCATTAGGAAAAATGGCGTCATTTAATTATTGCGTTTCAGAAGCAAGCCTGCACCATCTTAACCCCATCTAGTTTCTGGTCCATCGCTGCAGTCTGCCTGAAGGCCACATCCCACAGCTGAAGTCATGCAGCGGGACTCTCTGAGGCATTTAGTGGTGATGATACAGTTCCTTTGAGATTTGTCAGCTTTTTCCAGATTTAGCTTTAGAAGTCAATGCAAAATATAGTGTCTCTGTTATAATATATTGCACTGCAACATGATGTATTGCTGTGTGAAGTGACTGTGTACACACCTAGAGATATGCACTCCCCATGAACTTTCCATGCATGGGGAAAATCATCCCTCAATGCAAATCCAACTATTAGGCTAACTGAAATAACACCATGCCAATCTCTAGGTATGGTGAAGTGTATTGGGGGGGCATTTTAATTCCAAAGTCCAAGGGAACTTTATCAGGATGCATAGTATCCTGATCCATGAAATAACTGGCCTTTTAAAATAAAAATGTGCCTCTATGGAAATTTATCATAGGGGTGTGTATACTTATGCCCCCTGTATTTTAAGGAAGCACATTTATTTATTTACAAGACATTATTCATTCACAAAGAAAAGTGGTGTCCTTAAAAGGTTGGATTTTCCTAAATTAGTTGAATTAAAGCATTAAGACCAATTTCCATAAGATGTATTTTTATTCCGCTTTTTAAGCAACTTTAGCATGGGTGTATGCAAGCCGCTGTATATGAGTTTGTAAATGGGGCTCGGCACCGAACTTGGATACTTTCAGGCACCAACCCAGGTGTATTGAAAAACACCTTGCAATTAAATACCAAATTTCAAAACTTAAGGAGTATATCTCAGAAGTTCAAGTGAGCCAATAAGCATGCTTTTACCAAAAACTAATCATTTTGTGTGTGTGTGAGTGTGTGAGTGTGTGAGTGTGTGAGTGTGTGAGTGTGTGAGTGTGTGAGTGAGTGAGTGTGATAGCAGCCCTTCTGTTTTAAACCATCAACCATTATCAATCATATAAGCTTTGTGTATGTGTGTGGGTACAATATGGGAATCACGTCTACCTGCATCAGGACTGCAGTGGTATCCTGGGTAACCGCCTCATCCTGTGTTAGTGTTACTGTACAGTTGTAGCCATGGTAACAGTTTTTTACGATAGTGGTAGTTTTGCAGGTAGAAACATCCAAAAGCCCACACAGTGCTGTGCTACCCCTGACTGAGTGAAGACATCAACTTTAATTTATTGGTTAGCTTGTTGATAGAATTTGTTATTGCAATTATTTATGATGTCAAAAAAGGAAAACTGGCTCATACGGGAAATCGTAGAAAAATGTAGGCACAACAACTCGTAAGATATCTCATGGAATTACACAGCATTATTACTCGTCACTATATTTGGGAATGGGCCATGACAACAGCCTGCCTGGATCAGAGTCTGTGTGTAATGTTAGCAGGAGGCTGAAGATGAATCTGCAAACACATAACTAGAAGTAGCAGAAATGTTTGGTGTAATAATCCGGTCGCTGGTGAAGTATTTTTAGTCAGTTCTGTTCTTGAGCCGACGGCAGATTGGTGCTTCATCCTGTTTGGGAAATTGTCTGTGTGTGTATGTGTGTGTGTCTGTGGTTTTGAGAAAAGTAAAAGAAAAATCGAGAACAGACAGAAGAGACAGAAGTAGGAAGGAAAAGCAGGGTTGGGGAGAGGATGCAAGATAAATAGGACCAACGCACAGAATACGACTGACGTGCTGGGGTCTAATAAATGTGTGTAGAGATGTATTTATATGATGTTCCATCTGTGAGATGCTCCCATAGTCCTCTGACTGAAATCTCCAAGTATATCTCCGGTAGATAGAGAGCTGGTTGAAAATATCTGTGTACAGCACGACGAGAGGACAAGGAAATCAAATATTTATACACAAGCAGCGAGATGCAGGGGCGGAGGGAGGAGAGAGACAGACGGAGAGAATCAGAGAGCAGAGAGGAAGAGGTTTTCTGTCTTGGTACTCTGCCATCCCAGTAAGAGGAAATGAGTCAAGCTGGGAGGAGTTGATACAGTTCA
The DNA here is from genome assembly GCF_008692095.1 of Etheostoma spectabile. NCBI lineage: Eukaryota > Metazoa > Chordata > Actinopteri > Perciformes > Percidae > Etheostoma > Etheostoma spectabile. The sequence goes on along the minus strand of NC_045740.1, from coordinate 34,447,837 downwards.
TAGGGAAGACAGGAAGTGTTGGCCCTCATCACACTGACTGGAGAGTAGCAAAGAGGAGGAGATGTAATGATGCAAAGAAAAGAGAAACTTTCCTATAGTTCGCTCCCGTCCTTCCCTGTTGGTGAAATGCATCGTCTGGGGATAATCGGGCTTGTTGTCACAGTTCTGCTGCGGCGGCACTGAGCGGTTACCAGGTTGGATCCCAGCACGGTACCTGACAGGCGGGAACCAGGGAATACCAAACTAGTTGATCTGTAATTAAGTCTGTAACACAGTTACAGCATGATGGTCACGGCTGCAGGAAACACCACTAATAAAAATACTACAATCATCTTTATGTAAAATTCAGCTTTAACACTGGCTATGGTACTTTCAGCATGTCCTACTATAATATATTGTGCGTGGTGGTTTAATGTTATGTATTCAATATGAATGACGCGATAAAGTGCGGCACCACTCCTCCTGCTGTGTGTTGCAGGCAGGACAGGTTAGTGAGTTTTCTCTTGGCCTTGGCTACAGCTCCATGAAAATGAAGGAAATATTGCGGAAACGCGGATCGTTATGACATTGCGATATAAAAGATACAGGAAAATTAAATCGATAGAAATTTTCATATCTTTCCGAAGATATGTACTATCGTATCACCCAGCTCTCCCTGATTAACTGTAGCACAATGACACACAGTGAATAGGCTGCATAAAGGGTTGGGAACCTGTGGGGGGGAAAATACACTTTCATCTCTCAAAGGGAAGTGTGAGATTGCATTTCCCAGTTGTTGTTGTTGTTGTTGTGAGTAGGCGGTAAGGGTTAATATCTCCCCCTCTTAGCATGAAGGGTGCTCTGTGTTTCATGTCGCGCCCTCTCTGTCTCTCTCCATTGTACACCAGCCCAGCGGAGACCTGCACTCGATCAGCCATATGTCAGCCTGTTGGGCTCCAGATGGTGGGCACATCAGAGGGAGGTCACTGTTACACACACAGATGCACACACACACACACACACACACACACACACACGCTTATGACAGCTGCAGATCACAGACACATGATGCATCTGGGACAGACAAACAGAAGCAGACAATAACATGATGATATCCAAATTGTATATTGTGTATTAGCTTATTCACCGTATCCCCCAGAGTTTGACAAGTCGATACACACCCTTCTCATCTCCGTGCGTGCTGTAACTCTGTCTGACGCCCCCAGCAGTAGCTTAGCCTAGCAAAAGATCCTGCAGGTAACTGGTTCCAACTAGCTACTGCTCCCAATAAGTGACAAAATAACGCCAACATGTTCCTATTTACATGTTGTTATTTGCATAGTCCAAGGGTGTACTAATAACGAGGTCACATGAGACACAGCCATATTCTAACCGCATACTAACTGGGAACTCTATTCTCAGGAAGGGGAAAGAGTGCTACTTGGGCGGAGGGATTAGCGCAACACCGAAAAGCAGTTACTTCCGTCAACAAAACCAATGTGAATAGGTAGCTAGCAGCAAACAACACTGGTGATCATGGCTGACTTTAAAGAACTGTCAGAGGAGTTTAACTTGGTATCAAACCAAGATCTAGAAAATATATACCATATACTGTATACAAGCTAAAGTCCCAATAAGTCGTAGCGCTTTTACATAGTACGGGAACCATTCACACACTGTGGCCGAGGCTGCCGTACAAGGTGCCACCTGCACATCAGATATACACACACACAGACACATTTACACTCTGATGGGGTTCAGTGTCTCGCCCAAGGACACTTCGACATGGGACTGCAGGGCCAGGGATACCTTACAATTGGCAGGCAACCATGTGTCATCCATCACTGAGTGTCTGTCTCTCTCTCTTCTCTCTCTCTCTCTCTCTCTCTCTCTCTCCTCTCCTCTCTCTCTCTCTCTCTCTCTCTCTCTCTCTCTCTCTGTGAGCTGCAGGATTCGTCCTAACTAACCTCCTAACTAACCTGAATCAGCCAGCTATCAGGCAGCAGCTATTTATTGTTCCCAGTGTCTGCCAGGGAAGAACAGCCTTCAGATCAACAAACTGAGCCCCGACAGTTATAACAAATACACATTTCATTATGTTGACTTTAATATTCTTTGGGCTTATGCAATACAGGTCTTTATTGACATTATGAATATACACTGTCAAGCTTTTTGGGTCCACAGTGCACACATATACACTACCGGTCAAAAGTTTGGGTTCACATACAAATTTTTATTCCTCTCCATTCTAGACAGAATACCAGCTAATCTGAGTGGTGGGGGGGGGCTGATCTTTAATGCAATATCTACATTGCCCATTATCAGCAACCATTCACCCAATGTTCCAAAGGCACATTCTGTTTACTAATCTGATATCATTTTAAAAAACTAACTAGAAAAACATTGGCGAACTCTTTTGCAATGATGTCAGCACATAATGTAATCTGGAAACTGCTGCCCTGGTTAAAAACACAAGGCAACTGATCTCAGCTGGGATTCTGTCTATAATGGAGTGCAATGGAAATTTGTGAGTGACCCCAAACTTTTGACCGGTAGTGTATAATTGAATATGGCTTTACTCACAGCTTCTAATGTGTATTCATGGGTAGCCATCCTCTAAAGCCAACCACCAACTGTACCTTCATAACTTTGACCCTTACTATAACCTTCTTTTAAATTTAGGTTTAAAATCAACAAAATCAACACAGCAGCTTCTGGAAATGTGAAAAGCAGCTAGATTGACTACACTTCATCCTCTGATTGGTTCCCACAGACACGCACATGCTAACATAAATACAATCTGATCTAATTGCATTTTATTCTTTAAACATACAGAATCCAGTTTCACATCAAACACACACGGAGGAGCTTGTGTTGGCTGACTCTAAGCCACATGGACAGACTAATGCAACAGATATCCTCTACTTTGTAGCTCGGAAACGCTTGGAACACATTTCAAGATAAAATCTGTGAAGTCAATGAACAATTGATTGCAACATTTAGAGAACATAACCACTGTGAAAGCATAAAAACTAACGTGTTTGTCTCTTATTCACAGCACTGCTGCATATCCTTTCTTTTTCACTTAAAGGGCCCGTGACATGGTGCTTTTTGAAGGCTTTTATATAGGCCTTACTATACGTTCACACCGCCACCGACATGAGCTTCTAAAGTTACCGGAAGTCATTCATTCTCAATGGAAGCTTCTCTCAGCTGCTAGGAGCGGCAAATTGCGTTTTGGGAGTTTTGAGAGACCAGAGCGTCAATCAGAAAGTTGACATTTTTCCACTTCATGGTAATGAGCTATGACGTGGTTCAGTGGCATGCAGCGGCTAACGCCAGCAACCAATCAGAATATAGACGTCCGTCGCGCTGGCTGATCCCGGACAAACATACGACGTAAACTTTGTTCCTACCAAAACATTGATTCTGAGAACAAGCTCATAATTGCCGTTGCTGGGTTACCTTTCATTTATGATATAACGTTGTTTGCGTACAGGGACTAGTTAACGACCATGTGACAGTTGCCGGTCCCATGGTCTCTACGGTCCCTCACAGTGACGTCCTGCACAGATCACTAGGTTAGTCTGGCGGCTGCCGCTACGACTCAGCAGCTAGCGAGCGAGCTAACTGCTAACAGAGACCGCTGCGACCAATTAACAATACACATTCTGTCATATACAGTATGTAATTTATAAAAGATCTCTAGTGTCAGTGTCTTGGCCGTGCAGTGGCTGCGTGAGCTTCTCCCGGTTGAACATAGAACGCCGCCACGTCAGAGCGGCCAAAAGCTTCCCCGTACTTATCGACAAGCGTCCTTCAAAAGGCGGCCAGAGCTTCTTTGCAGTTCAAGTTGGCGACGGTTTCCCGATCGGCCCATCTGAGCTTTCATTTACTCAAAGGCAGAGCAGGATACCCAGGGGCTTACTTTTAAGGTTTTCAAACAAAGACAAATGTTCTCCCTTTGTCTGAATTGGTCTTAAAGCCATATCAGTTCCTTATTTTATGAATGAAGCAGTTGGTGAGAGGAAGCACCCGGGCTGTGTGTGTTTTTGACTAATCAGTCAGACCTACAAAATCTCACCCTGTAGCTCCCTGTACTTTCAGAAAGTACCACCCTCTGATCAGGGACTTTTTGGGTGCCCCTTGTCCCTCAGGGAGCAGCTATAGAGACAGACAACCGATTACACCTACAGCAGTTTAGGGTCAGCAGTGAACCTGGCCTGCATCAGGTCTTTGGACAGTGGGAAGAAATCACACACAACACAAAATACTATCTTTATGTACCTCAGTGTTTTCTAGGCTAAAACAGATGTGTGTATCAGGACATTTTACAGAATAGTTTGGGTTTGGACTTTGCCTTTGTTTTGGATGATGCTGTACAGTAAGATTTAGATGGATTATAATGTTAATCAGATTCTGTGTGTGTGTGTGTGTGTGTGTCTGTGTGTGTCTGTGTGTGTGTGTGTTGTGTGTGTGTGTGTGTGTGTGTGTGTGTGGCTCAGCAGTGTCTGTGCCTCCAGGCTTTAGTCTGGTCCTCTGTGCTGAGCTTCTGTCTGGAAAGGCACACTCTCTCTCTACATACAAACTGTGTGGGTGTGTGTCGAGTGTGGATACTGCTCCTCATAGAGTGGCCTTATAAACACACTCATGCAGTGAGAGAAACCGTGTTTGAGACAGAGAGACACACACACACAGACAGACAGGCAGGAAGAATGTGGTATCAGGAATGCAGCAGGTCAGGTATTTGTCTCCAGCAGAGAGACGCCTTCACTTTGTCTGCTCTTCTTCTTTTGTAACTCAACAAAAGCCCAGTATGAGAAAGGGCAATTAATGTGTGACATGCTACATTGACATGCTTTTTTTTGGTCATTTTCTCATTACTTGTGACAACAAACTGTGGAGAAAAACATTCATACATGCACATAGAGCCTGATGCCCCCCCCCCATCAACGATTCAAACAATTTTCAAATAAAGGCGTTTGTCTGTTCCAAGACTCTCAATTAAAAGAACTGCAGTCCTAGGCCCTTCAACAGGGCTGGAGCCCCCATCCCTACACACCACTGCACTTATTGATGTTGAAGATTGTGTCAAAATTGTGTCAAATTTAAACATGTACCTGCAAACTTTTTGCCAGTGCCATCTGTAATGAGTTGATAGTACTCATGTTAAAAGAGAGTTTAAAAAGAGGGTCCCAGATAAAACACAAAGGACATAAATACCAAGAGCAGAGTAAATGTTAGCACACAGAAGCCCTTGAAAATATAATTTACAATGACCTTTAATTAGCACAATTGAAATTGGTGTGTGTGTGTGTGTGTGTTAATATGTATATTCTGATCGTTGGTGAAAAGATGATTTAATGACATGAAGTTGTCTGTCATATTCCCCTCAGCATTATGGAATGTGGTCGTACTGCAGACGCTAACAGTTAGCTGCCCCCCCCCAGCAGTCTGGCTGCCAGCAGGAGCCACCACCTCGCTGGTCGGCTCGCAGCGTGAATCATCTTGATCCCTGACATACAATACAGCACCACAGAAGGCTGTCTTCTATTTGTATCTTCCAATGAATATGTGATATGGAAGACTTGTTCTTTGTTTAGCGTGTTCTGATCTCTAGGGCTGCCCCCTCTGAGTCCATGATTCGACTGATGATCGTTTTGGTCTAGTCAGCTAGGATTTCTTTAGTCCATTAGAATCAGAATCAGAATCAGAAAATGAGGCCACAATAAGTAACACCTTCCTGGCTCTCAGCAGTCTGTCTGACTCCCGCAGTGCTCTCCCTGATCTGAAAGTGGGCCGCCTGCGCTGTTGGCCCCGCCCTCATCTCTGACATCACAGCAGGTGTTCTCCCTCAGCTGGCACACGCAGCTTTTACCCAAATTGTTTGCAAAGGCTGGCGAGGAGGCTAATGCCTGACAGGTTGCTTTGTTTGGCTCTGGATTCCTAGCAACACAGGCAAACAGCAGACAGATGTCTGTCTGGCCCGTTTCTGTGTTTTTAACATGCAAGCACAATGATAGAGTGGTAGATGCTGGGCACACAGACTTTGTGAGAGTTTAACAGTTAATTAGTACAATAATATAAACAAACACATATTTAAATCTGTTACAAAGTCTTACTGTATATCATGTATGCCATGTGTGGCTGTCCAGTGTGTGTAGTCTCAGCCAGGCTTCAGTATGGATGTGGATGATGTGAGAACAGATGGCTGTACATGGGGGGGGGGGCTAAGCCCAGTCTCTATGGGGGTACATGTTTTTGACCTGGATCGATGCAGGAACATGTGGAGGTTGTGATGTTGCCCCCACTGCTTAGCCACATTAGAATCTAATCATATATTTCTTTGGGATGGTATTGTTAATATAAAAAGTCTTGTATTTAAGCTTTACCTATAGAAATGTAAATGAACGTTGAATATGTATACCTTATTTCAATTGGAGCTGGTGATTGGTGCATCCAACTCCCTCAAAAGACCGCTTCATTTGCTTGATGAAGGTCTAGTACCAAAATTATTATTATTATTATTATTATTATTATTATTATTATTTTTCCCACTTCTGACCTAATTCCCGTGCTATTTTCTTTCTGTTTGTAGCGCTGCTTACAGGAAAACATTGGAAGGTTTGTGCAAAGATTGGTTTTCGAAACAGCAGCTTAAAGTGAGGTGTAACACCACTGTCTGGCACAGAGCTTCAGAGGGTGTGGGAGCTGTGACCTAGTCATGTGACTGGCTCAGAGCCTGCAGAGAAGCAGGAAGGTGTTCCATTTATAGCCTCCACACGGCTCTGTCCCGTCTGCATGTTCTCAGTGGTTAGTGGGTACCTCGCCAGTCCTGCCTCCCCATCACCATCTGCTTTTCCCCCTGTGAGTCAGATATTAGATACATGTGATGTCCCGTGTAGTTTGATTATTCATAACGTTGACTTTCAAATTTAACATTTTTTTGCATGCCTATCTATTTTGTTTAAAGCCAGTATTTCTGCACTGTTACATAAAGATCTGTCTACACTAACATTATTAGTATTATACTGTTATTAGTGCTGGCTGTGAACATTTCCAATAACTCCAGAGCATTGTGTCTGTTGTAGCATAATGTTGCTATAAGCCTCCGATTAATATTTCTTTTCTTTTTTTTATTATGGCCTTATTGGCTCAGCCTGCTGCCTACATGCTGTTGACCAGACTGACCAGTCATAGTCATCAGAACAAATCTTAACTCGTTTAATCCGATGAATCGCTTTGTTCAAATTGAGGATTTTCTTTTTTTGTGTGTGATGACGTTATAAAATATCACAACAGACAATTGAAGCTTCCTTTTAATAAAGGCTGTGAATGTTTATAAGACATTGGCTTCAGACAGATATCAGTGGATGATGGGATCACATCCGAGTCACATCTGGAATGGATTAACCCTTTAAACATTTCAGTCTGGCCCCGATCATCCTAGAGCACACAGCAGTCCCAAAGATCACTTGTGTGTGTTGTGTGTGTGTGTGTGTGTGTGTGTGTGTGGTGTGTGTGTGTGTGTGTGGTGTGTGTGTGTGTGTGTGTGTGTGTGTGTGTGTGTTGTGTGTGTGTGTTGTGTGTGTGTGTGTTTAATCTGCTTCAGTCTCCACGGCTCACTCAGACATAGAGCTGTCTAGAAATCTTCCACAGTCCTAAAAAGATTTAAAAAAAGATATTCTTCTTTAAAGCGCCCATATTCAGCTCATTTTCAGGTTCATAATTGTATTTTGAGGTTATAGTATTGCAGTAGTAGCAGAATAGCTTTACATGGTTTTTATTTTCAAAAAACACCATATTATTGTTGTACTGCACATTGCTGCAGATCCTGTTTTCAGTGTTTAGGTCTCTGTTTTATCTACAGAGTGAGACATCTCACTAGTTTTATCAACAGAGTGAGACATCTCACTAGTTTTATCAACAGAGTGAGACATCTCACTAGTTTTATCAACAGAGTGAGACATCTCACTAGTTTTATCTACAGAGTGAGACATCTCACTAGTTTTATCTACAGAGTGAGACATCTCACTAGTTTTATCAACAGAGTGAGACATCTCACTAGTTTTATCTACAGAGTGAGACATCTCACTAGTTTTATCTACAGAGTGAGACATCTAACTTGTTTTATCTACAGAGTGAGACATCTAACTTGTTTTATCTTCAGATTGAGACATTGTTTTAGCTCCAGAGTGAGACATCCCACTTCTGAACTGTCTTTGTTGGGAGTCGCACATGCTCAGTAGATGAAGGAGGGGAGGAAGAAGTGAGGTATATGCACGTATTGATCTTTCTGGTCATCTGATATGTTTTTGGTGAAGTCATCACAGATGAAGCTGTGCAGAGAGAGATATGGAAAACAAACGAAAGAAAGAAAGGAAGAAGAAAGATATGTGCACAGGGTGAAGTGTGGGATTAGAAAAGGATGTGAATACATAAATATCCCCGCGCACATACGCTCTGAGATATGGATCCAGATATGAAATGTGATACGGAGAATGTTATTTCTGGACTGAACTGTGTTAAAGTTCCTCCAAAAGAAGAACAAAGGAAAACATTCAAATGTGCTGTTCCACCTGATTTGATTATAGAGAGAAATGTGTGTGTCTGTCCCACAGCAGATTCCCACAACCTGATCAGACCACTGCATCCAGTGATCCAGCGGTTCTTTAAACTATGGCCATGGTGTCTGCAGAGATAGCATTAGAGTTGGACCAGTATCAGAAAAGCCTCCGGTACCGCCTAAAACGCTGGTACCACTACCAGCCAGTACTGGAGTTAACGCACCGATCCAATACCACGTAATGTAGCTCAGAAGAAGATCTGTTTAAAGTAGTTTCTTTCTGTTCTTTTTTCATTCGAACTTCAGACTGGATAATAAAAGAGAGTTCTTTGTTTGTGTTTTTGTCACTAAAGTAAAATCCATACTGGGATAGTAGTATACAGCTGTTGAAACATAATCTACTCATAAAGTACTCTGTATGGGCGATACACAAGTTCAGGTATGGGAATGGTTATTGGGAAGCAAAAAATGGTTTGGGACCATCTAATTAGCATTGCTGCTGCTAACACCCAACATACAGTACATATAATGTACATTAAAGTTTCACCATGGTTGGTGTGATCACTTCTGTACTTTAGGTCCAGGATCTACATGTACACAAGCAGGATTTTGAAAATTCCATCACGTGTGTACTGTTGAAATATTCCTTTAATGTGAATGTTGAAATGTTTTTATACGAATAACTAACTGTTGCCTCCATCCTTCTGTGTCTTCTTTAAGAAGATGAACCGGTGGTTTTTGCCACCAACTCCCTGCAGAGGCGTAAGAAGGGGCTGGGCTTGACTGGCCTGCGCACCCCCGGCTCAGGCTCCACCCACTCCAAGAACAGACCGGGCCTTATGATAGGCCTGCCGCAGAACTTCCGACAGATCTCCTCCATCATCGACGTGGACATCTTACCTGAGACACATCGGCGGGTACGACTGCACAAGCACGGTACCCACAAACCCCTGGGCTTCTACATCCGGGACGGCGTGAGCATGCGGGTCACACAGCAGGGCGTCGAGAAGGTGAGACAGATGACTTTATTACACTAAATAATACTAATATAATAATAATATTTACATTTTCAAAGTGAATTAATTGTTAATAAGCATGACAAGTGAATGTAAATGTTGGTGTCATACAGGGACTCAATGGTGCATTCAAGTGCACCTTGTTAAACTAATGGTGCATTCAATTGCACCTCGTAAACTCTGAGAAACTCAAGGTGTTGTTGTAAAGAACCCTTCTGCCATCTAGTGGCTCCTGTTGTGACGTTGCCATCCCTGATCAGATTGGTCAGAATGGGTCAGTTTTACCCCCCCCCCCCCTTCTTGACTGGAAACTTCTGCCATCAGGAAGAAGATTCCATGTGCCGAGATGTAAAACAAACTAAGACTATCGTTGATTCGATCATCTATCATGCTGCTGAACTCCAAAAGTAAATCTTAGCACAACAGAGCAAAAGTGCAATAAATACACAGCACGTTATGCACTTTAATAATTATAGTCACTATTTAAGGTGTCGTATTGTCTGTGTCTTTCCTTTATGTCCTAAGATGCTTCGTTGATCTTGTGTTTATGTTTTTATGCTGATTTTATTTTATGTTGATTCATTTTTTTAGTTGATTTTGAGATTCCTGTTACATGTTGGTGTTGATTGTAGCACTACGCCCAAGACAAAATGTTTAAATCATAAGTTACATCTTATCGTGTATTGGGGGAGTGGTGACCCCCCTGAACACAACCCTGACTAGACCAGCTCATTCCTGGCGTCCTGTATCAGTATTATCTCTACTGGAAGGACTGACACAGTTAGTGTTTCTGCAGTTACATTATGTTAACATAAGAATATAGATATCAAAATATATAAAAGTAACATGCTTTATGTGTCATAGATTTGGTGTATAGATGTAATATTCTCTGTCCTGCTGTAGGTCCCGGGGGTGTTCATATCCCGTCTGGTGCGGGGGGGTCTGGCAGAGAGCACGGGGCTGCTGGGAGTTAATGACGAGATCCTGGAGGTCAACGGCATCGATGTGGCAGGGAAGTCTCTGGATCAGGTGAGGGACCCCCGGGAGACCCGCCAACACTTTAAGAGGATTGCTAGTTTCTCTGCAGGGTTACCACAAGCTGAGACACTGGTATTGAGAAACCGTTATTTGTGAAATCTCTTACTGTAAAACCGGCCTCAGGAGACTGGACCAGCTGGGTCGCAGCCACACCATCAGCTGTTTGAGTCGAGCTGAGACGGGCCGGTTCAGACCGCTGGAGCGGTTCTCCGCGACATTCCATAACGGTTTTGTCTCGTAGTTAATCTCTGGTCTGAACTGGACTTTGGAGCCTTGACCCAGAATGTGAAGTATTGAAGTCAGTCATGTTAAACAGTGGGACTACTGTAAATAGCTTTGGAGCCCTCAGGTACAGCAGGCTGATGAAACGAATGATCCAACACGGCTTTAACTGACGCTGGTAGAAGTGCTGTTACCTTAACACAGCCTCAAAAGAGGAGAAAAGAGCAGCAGGAAGTGAAATATCTGAATAAAATGTCTTCAATTTTTCAGATTTGAAGGAGAACTGATCTTCCTTTGTCTCTGACACCCTGGGCGTGTCCTTTCCTCCTTGTCCAGCACTGAGAGCCTCTGTCTGTGGTTTCAGGTTACAGACATGATGGTGGCCAACAGCCACAACCTCATCGTGACGGTCAAACCGGCCAACCAGAGGAACAACGTGGTGCATCGTGGGAGCAAAGCCTCACTGGGCAACTCGGGTTCTGTGGGCTCAGCCGGGTCGACCGGCTCGGCTCTGTCACATGACTCGCCAAGCCCCGCCTCTCAGAGCAACCCCATCACTGCGAGGTACACACTTACACATACACAAACACACTGCAAATTATTTGGTTCTTACCAAGATAGAAGTGTTAGATAATGTATCTTGTTTTAAGAGGGAATTTCTCATTTTAAGTGTTCAACTTTACACTATAATCTTAAATCAAGCAAGCTGGTCAAGTGAAATGATCTCGCTGCATGGACAGATTATTTCACATTTTTTCAGACCTTTTCCCTCAGATTTAGGGTTTTATCTTGTTTTTTGACACCCCCTTTTTTGCAGAAGCGGGTGCACACACACACACACACACACACACACACACACACACACAATACTTCGCTGTAGCTCCTAAAGTCATCTGACTGAAGCTTTTACAAACTAGTCAGAACCATGTCTACTACTTTACAACAGCTGTTCTTCTATTTCACACCATCAGAATACGCACTGCAGTGCAGACGTGATGCGAACACTTCGGATCATAAAGTGTATTATGTGCATTATGTTCTATGCTTCAGAAGAAACACTTCAGTAATCTCATCTGCCTTCGTTCCACACACAGCGGAGCACTGTTGATTGGCTGGGACTCGTGACGTGACCAATCAGATGTGCTGTGTTCCATATCATCAGGATGCGTTCCCTCCTCAATATTATGAGCCATCAGTACATCTGTTTTTCATCAACACATTTTTGTATTGTATCTGCTTCTTAAAACAGACACTTCCTGAATGTAGCGGCGTCTCCACTAGAGGATGGATACCCGACCCGAGCCCGACGGTACCGGCCGGGCCGGGTTCTAACAGATCTTTAGAAAGGATGCTCCGGTTCGGGTCGGGCTCGGTCACATCAGCGCGATAAGGCATTGAACATTTAGAATTTAAAACAGCTTATTATGTTGGTAATGGCGCTTGTTGCTCCGTGTGCATTGATGCGCTCATCTGTTGACATTTCCCAATGCCTTCCTACAATTGCTTAATAAAAGCGGCTTTCCACACAAACAAACGTACATGTGTCATTAGTAGGCCTATGAGAAAGAAATGCGATTTTAACTGTGTCGGGCTCGGGTCGGGCTCGGACATAAATATCTTAATGCCTGTCGGGCTCGGGTCGGGTTCGGTTACTGCTCTGACGGACGTGGGCCGGGCTCGGACAGAAAAATCCGGCCCGATCCGCACTCTAGTCTCCACACAACAGACAAAAGGCAAAACCAAAAGAAAGCAGCTTCCGGAAAATTCAGTCGAATATGATCGATTATGGTCTGTCAGAATCCTCCAGGTCCGCATCATGACGCAGCGACTCAGCCTCTACAGAGAAAACACTCCGCTCCGAGAGAGAATATTAGACTGACATCCATCAGCTGCACACTAACATAAACAATAATTAATATTATTTAAATTAATATTATTTTCCGTGTCGTTTGTTGTTACCACAGCAACAGCATTGTCGAGGGCGACAGTGACGACGACGACGACGACGGCGACCTGATTCTGGAGAGTGACTGCCTGACGCCCTACGACTCCCTGCGGGTCGCCAACGGCAACAACACCAACCTTAACAGGGACTCCCCGGGGGTCAGGCCCCTCCCACAGAGCGTCTCCTTGCCCAATAGCGTCGGAGCGTCCCTGAGCGACAGCTCGCTGGTGACGTCCACTCACAACGGAAACCCCGCCCGCACGCCCGGCGGCACTCAGGAGAACATGAGAGAGGACGGCACCTTCATCACTCTGTGACATGGCTGGGACTATGGGATGTCACCATGACAACCGCGGATGGCCGCGCTCCCGTCAGCGCGTTTCCTTTTAAAGACAGGTGAGGCTCTGTCAGCCCTGGTGCATCATGGGGGTTTCAACAACACTGACTCTATTTGTGGCTGAGGTCCGCTGACAGGCTCCAGACGAGGATTTATATTCGCCAGAGGGAAATTATTCAAATGCCATAATGTTTGAACTAGTCCAGACCCAAAACCCAGTCTCTTCAGCTGTGACTCCGAGGATGTAGCGGTCTGCTTTTCTGCTTGGGTTGGAGATGTGTTTTTGTTTTTTAAAGTTCCTGCGTCTGCCGATGCCGTGTGGTCCCGCTGATGTGGAAGTGAAGCTTCATGAACCATCAGTTTCATGAAGTATCTTCTGAGCCCACTAGGGGGCGCGCGTGGTTAAAAGCAATAAGGTCACTCCATGTGCTTTAACCCTTTGTTGAACAGAGAGCGCTAACTAGTGGGCTCAGGAAGTAAAGGGATGATTCATGGAGCTTCACGTAGATCAGAATCAGATCAACAAGACAGAGAAATCCAGCCCGAAGTCCAGTTGGATGTCAGAGTGTAAAAGAGATGATCTTTATCCCAGGGTCAGTCTCAACCATCCCGTTAACCGCGGGATGGTTGACTCGTAGACTACAACAACACGATGAAAGAACAATATCCAGTGAAATAGTAATGGCTCTATTTTCTTGGCAGCCCAACAGCCAGTGGCAGCTTGTGTTTCTAGAGCTGCTGATCTGGGGATTTCATCAACAGGAGCAAAGTCAATACTTAACAGTAATAACGGAGTCGTCTTTAAGAATCAAGCTTACTACTACCTGCTTTTTAACAGTTTAGTTTTAAAATGAAAGCCTAAATCCCTGCAGACGTGTGAAGGCAGCGGGAGACATGTTGACACATCTGCAGCCTCTGATTGGAGGACGTGTCGCTCAGCTGTTTCACAGCTATGAGAGCAGCGATGGGATTGGCTGAGAGTGTATTACTATAGACCTGCAGCGCTGCACTGGTTGTTGCAACAGCAGAATAGAGCCCTAATTGTATTATAAATCACATAATATATTGAAGAAAGGGGATTTAATAAAGGGATTACATAATATTTGCAATACTTTTTTCTTCACTAACTCGGATATCAAACAATAATCATGATTCATCTCACAGGCTTCAAGGCTTATATTTGACATAGGGTTTTCTTTCTTTTTTTTAAATGTGTATAAATAAAAGAAATAACACACTGAAAAGTGTCAGATCTTCGGTGTTGTTAGGCTAAGATATAGCTTTTACATTCTGGCATTTCAAAATATGGAAACGCAATGACACATTTATTATTATTATTGTGAATTTTAAATTTAAATGTCATCAACAGTTGTTGAGTGACTGGGACCAGGAGGAGGTGGCTGGTAGAGATACACAGCGTTGTTGCACAGTGGGCCAACAGTTCCGGTTCGGTATTGAAACCAAAACCAGTTCCTTCACGAGGCTTTTATGCAGCGGCACCGTGGCGCCGTCCGGGGCGAGACTAGTGATGGCAACGATGACATGCAGAGTTTGACTGGATGTACGCTAACAGACAGACAGACAGGCAGACAGAAAGAATACCTCCACACCCCGTTGGAAGAACCAAGCCTGGGGCCCAAAAACAGTGTGGTGGGTCCTCGGGACCCTCTGACACCAAGCATCTGTATCCGGAGTGTCAGCAGCACTCCCCCAACTTAAATCTAACTAAAACAAACATTTTAGTCGCTGGAGTAATGTTTCAGTGGATGTGGCCTGTTATAGAAAGAAGTATTGATAGAATAATACATGGGCGGCTCTATAATACATGATATAATATTCAGATCTGTGTCCAGTATCAGGATACTAAACTTGGTATTGGTAGCAAAGTTAAATTGTTGAAATCACATTGCATAAGGACTATTTTTATGGAATAGAATCTGCTCAAATATTTCTGCTCTGACTGTCAAGCTGAATCAAAGTCACAGAATATTATCAGCTGACAGCAACAGGAGAGCTCCCTAGTCTGCCTGTGTTAGGGTCCTCTTCCAGAGCCACGTTGGGCCGGTCCAGCTCACGACAGTCCTCAGTCCCAAACCCCTGGCGGCCGACCTTATTTAATGCACTGAACTAAAGAACTGAGAGCTTTGACTGGTTAGAAGCAACTATAATCATCACTAGTTGTCATTTTTTAAGCTGCATTTTCACCTTTACTGTGAGTTGTTCAAACAGTTCTGATGCTCAGACGATGGCTCCCATCCACGGACAACTGACCAATCAGAGCTGTGTGGGAGGGACTACAACTGTGTACGAGACGCACTGACAGGGAAACGTAGACAAGCATCAGAGTGATGACGATCAACATATTTCCTTTAGTCGCCTCAGCGTGAAGCAGCTCATTCTGGATAGTCTCCCCCCCACACAACAACTCTGACAGGGGAAAAAGACTTGAGATCCATCAGAGACCACGGTGCTCGAGCCGGGCCCTGAAAGATCCAGCATCTGTCGGAGAGCGACGTGTGGATGAGCCGCTCATATGAGACAGCTGTCCATGTTAGCGTAGCCGAACCATAAAACAACACCGAATTACACTGATTACCGAAATAAAGTTTTAGCCGGCCTGTTTCCCTGTAGCCGACGGTCCTGGTCCCCCAGCTGGATGGAACCAGAACCAGAACGCTGGCAACAAATGTTATTTAATCATTAGATGAAGTTCCGCTGGTGGCAGAAGATGTAGCATCTCCAACCAAACCCCTCAACATCTACTTAAATCAACTGTGGTCATTAGGTATAATAATAATAACAACAATAATAATAATAATAATAATAACAACAACAAGACAGTGTCTTGCTGAACATGTTGCGATCCAGACGCAAACAGCTGGAGGAAAGCATGACGAGTGCTTTAATTCATGGTCCAAGTCCACTGATGCTGACTCAGATATATTCTATCAAAGTTTGATGTCAACAACTCTGCGCGCACACACACACACACACACACACAGAGCCACTTGTTCCCTTTTAATGTATATTACTGTAAAATAGAAATGTAAATGTTAGATCATAAAACAGGAGCTTTTTATTGCTTGGGAAACGTTTTTATGTCAGAATATTTTATATTAGGTGTAAAATATGGAGAGTATTTTTCTTATTCTTGTACTTTGAAATAGTTTCTGAGTGGAGACGGGCGGAGCTGTCTGTTGTCGCTGTTTGTCTGTTTGTGTTTAGCTGATGTGCTTCTACGAACTTATTCAAGATGAAGGATGTCTTTTCAGAGCCTTGAAACTTGTTCCCAAGTCTCTAACTTGATTTGTAACGATGCATGCCTGTCCCATGTTAATTGTGGAAATTCTTGAAGTACCATCGGCCATTCCATGGTTCATACGTTCATTGCTCATCCTGGCTTATCACTTCATCATAACTGTATGGATCATTTCTCCTTGCTGTTGTATGATTAACATCGGGTGTCCCTGCCGCGAGTTTACAACTCCTACTGTGGCCACGCCGAGACCCCCCCTTCAATAGCAGCTCGATTGGTTTAGGCATTGACCTCGAGTGGTTATGATTGGACAGGGGATAGGACCTGTACATGTGAACATGGACGCCTGGCCAATAGGAGTGTGTGAGGGCTGGTCTTGGCGTGGACATAGTAGGATTCGTCAATACACGTCCCTGCCAACATGCACAGGGTTTGAAATAACGGAGTCATGTACGAGCTGATTGGACCGGACCAATGTGCTCCACTAATGCACAATGTGAAGTGAAGTGGCCCGGTCCATCTGTCCCGGCACTATTTCACTTGATATTGTTACATGGAGTTTATTCTTTATTAATCTGTGTGTAGTGAAATGATTACGAGCTAACGGGGGGGGGGTGGTGGTGCCCACAGCTGTTTTTCTGCACCGAGCAGGCTAATTCAGCCGGGAGCATGTGCCAGCATTAAAGATGCATTCCAATATTCTTACCCAGAGTTCAATGTCTCTTATCCTAGCTTAGCACAAAGAACAGAAGCAGGGGGAAACTGTTAGCGTAGCTCAAACTCCGTCTCACTCCAGAACTCATATCTCACGGTCTCATTTTTAGATATTGCAGTTTGCTGTAAAAAAAAAGAAAGAAATGAGCCAATAGTTCAGAGCGATTTCTTAACCAACCGCACGTGATGCCATGCGCAATAATTATGGCTTTTAAACTATCAAACCCTGAATGCATGATCATTAAAGGAGCCACCCGTATTTCATGACTCTGTAACTTGGTTACTTAGGTCACCTTGTTGCCACTCTAGCGTGGTATAGAAAGCCTGCAGGAAGACTCTATTTGTGCCAGTTCTCATTGATATTCAATGGACTAAGCTGCTTGACTCTGATTGGCTAACAGCTAGCCTATGAGAGCCTGACTATCAGAATCCTTTACCCAGCTCATGAATAGTAATGAGCTCAGGCAACATGACATCAGACTGACCGGCTGTTGTGATTGGTTCCCCTTGCTTCCGGTCTTTGTGCTCAGCTATGCTAAACCCTCTCTGACCTGGAGGAGCCGGACCGGTCTGAGTCTGGAACGCTGCCACGCCGCGGGCGAGCCACCTGAGTTGTTGCGGCATGTTGTTAGATTTTTTTCGAGAGGTGCACGTCCGGCTACGCCGTGAAGTCGGTATGTCCAAATACCTGCGGAGGTAGCCACGGCGTAGATTTAACGCAGAAGCATAAATCACACTTAAAGGTCATAAAGCACCCTCACCTGTTACCGTGACGATCACAGTGGTACGAGTTAACGTGATGAAGCATGTGTGACACGGGCGTCTTTCCTGGGATGCAAAATGGTTCTTTGTGGAAGAATGATCAAGCCAAAGGGACATCTCCATCTGTGTTCATGATGCCAAACCCTCCATGTCATTTTACTGTTTCACTCTGTGTGTCGCTGCTGACATCATCATCATGATGATGATGATGATGATGATGATGATGATGATGGACACTTGTGTGGCTAAGCAAAAGTCCTCCCCTGACTGTAGAAAACAAAGGAAGTGCCTTTCTGAGTAAGGATACTCGTGTTTCCGATGATGTCATGTCGTGTGTGATGTCACTGCAGCAGCTGGTGTCAGAGGACAGAGCAGCACTTCCTGTATTGGCCGAATAGAGGGTTCTCATTGGACGCGTGCCCTGCACTGAACACACAGCTTTTTCTGTATCAAGTCTGTAACCTACAGTAACTGTGAATGTCATTTGGAGATCAAATACGGTTATCAAAATAAAGTATTATTAAAAGGTTTGTATTATTTCACTTCCTGTTTCCGTTGAACTTAACCCTCGTGTTATCTCCCCTTCGACCGCACAAGTTTAAGTTTTTTGGGTCAAAATTTAAAATTCCGTGGCCGGTTAGCTCAGCTGGTTTAATCCTCGACGCAGCGGCCGCGGGTTCCTGTGGAATTAAAATGCCCCCAAAATAAATAATCTTAAAAAACAATAAAACAAAATACATTTAAAAATCAAACTTTTTTTGGTCGTCTTTTTAAGACACTTTTGTCACTTTTTGGTCACTTTTTCAGATATTTGTTGATTTTTTTTCTGTTTTATTGGACGTTTGTCACATTTTTTTAATTATTAAAAAGCTTTTGAAATGCTACAAAATTAAAAAAACAAACAAACAAATTAAATCAAAATAGTGATCATTTATTTTACTTTAGCATTGTATGGAACCATCCACTTCATTCATTTATTTTGACAATTTGATTAAAAGAAACCCAAATTTCTGAGATAGGAACTTTTAGAAAAAACGGGTCAAATTTGACCCGAGGACAACAGGGGGGTCAACCCCTCCTCTTTGTTTCTTTCATCGAGTCTCGTTGTCCTTCCTGTCTTGGTTTTCTTTCTTTTCCCTCCTTTCGTCCATTCTTTCCACTTCTCATTATTATGACTGTTATGATTCTTTATGACATACTATACTATGACTGTGACTTCCAATATAATACACTGTGACATAGTTGTGACCTTTTGACATTCTATACTATGACTGTGTGCTTCTCTGTATTGGAATCCATGTGGATGCCCCCCCAAGCACTGCCCAGTGGTACAGAGTAGCACCAGCGTCTGCGGGTGTGGTGAGACATGTCGATCTCACGGCCTTCAGGAAGAAAGGAAGCCGTGTGCGTGACGAACCGAGGGGGGGGGGGGGGGGGGTCTGACATGTGATCAGTGTGAGCAGAGGTACTATCCATTACAGGATTAACTAAAGCAAGCAGCGCTGCTGTTTGTCTAACAGAGGAGGAGAAGTTCATCTGGCTGCAGGAAACAGGCTCAGAGTTCGGGGGGGACTGAAAGAAAAGTCATACAAAATCATAGTATGTCAAAAAAAAGGTCATAAAAAGCATAGTGTAGTGTGCCAAGGAAAACTGCACAAAAATCATAGTATGATATGTTGAGAAAAAAATACAAATGTCAATAGTATGTCAGGAAAAAATCATTAAAAGTCATGGTATAGTTTGTCAAAAAGAGTAAAAAAAAAAAAAAAAGGCATTCTATAGTACGTCGAAAAACCTCAGAAGTCCGAGTCATGAAAATATGAGGATAGTATGTGGGGGAAAAGTCATGAAGAAAAAAGTGTACCACCATCACTTTTCCTCTCAACATTGTAAATCATTTTTTAAATAATAATATTGATTTTTTGTTTGTTTTCCCTGTAATTCTTTCTAAAATAAATGCTAGAGATGATGTCCGTCCCCGTCCTCTGTCTCTGTGTTGGTGTTCTAACCTCTGGGGGATGTATGGGGACTATGGTGACCTGGTCCTCAGCTCTCTGCCGGGCGCCGCCCAAGACGACTGTGATTGGTTTAAAGAAAACCCCAAAAGCCAGCGCACCTTTCCCTCCCTTCCAGGAATGCAGTGTGGACTAGACAGACCCTCCTCCGCAGCGCTGTGGAGGAAGGGCTGGACATGAGGGACATGAGACACTACCCTGGAGCCAACCTGAGCTCTGGACACCTGTAGACATATAGAAGTGGTAAACGTTATTTATACTTATGTCTTTAGAGTCATAGTGTAGTATGTCAACATTATACTAATGTACTATGACTTTTTTAAAAGTACTATGAATTTTAATTCCTAATTTATGACATACTATGCTACGACTTTTATCAAAATATTATAGTATGACTTTTTAATGATTTATTTTCAAAATACTATACTATGACTTTTTATGAAATATTCAACGTACTATAACATGATATTTTGTGACTTTTTATGATGTAGGCAACTATATGATCTTTTTCTACTTTTATGGAAAAACTATACAATGACTTTTTTTCGACATATTATACTATGACTTTTTATTAAACATACTTTATTTAATGTCATATTTTTATGTTTTTGACACAATATACTGTGACCTTTTTCTGACTTTTTAATATTCTTTTTCTGATAAATTAAATGGTTATGAATAAAATAATATATCTTATGATTTACTTCTCTGCATCTAATTACAAAATTTGCTCAGTCGGCAGCCACATACAGGGGTATGAGTATAGAAATATGTCATCCATATGCTCCTCATTTCTCTAACATCACTCCTCATCAGAGTGGAATCACTAACTGTGAGCTGCCGTTTCGGGTCAACGCTGCCCTCTGGTGGCCAGGAGGACGACACACCGCAGCCACAGATCCAGACGCAAAATGGAAACACCATCTTCCATCTTTTATTCAGAGCATTTAGTCTTTTTTCTGCTGCTTTATATACAGCAAGCTGGGACACACACACACACACACACACACACACACACACACACACACACACACACACACACACACACACACACACACACACACACACACACACACACACACACACACACACACACACACACACGTTATTCATGCATGAAAAATAAAGTAACAATTAACCCCTAAAATGTAAAACTGAGTGACATATTGAGTTATTTATAGACTGGGGGTCTGGTTGGGTGGTAGCACCACTTGTGTCCATCCACTCAACAGAAAGTGGCTGCTCTGATATCAACGCCGGCGTCTTCTCAGGGGGTGCACACAGTCTCAGTCATCTGTCCTGCTGGACGTAGTGGACCAGGACTTTCTCTGAGCGCACCATGTGACCGGGCTCCCCAAAGCCCCGGGACTGCAGCCTCCGGATTCCTGTACGCAGACAGACAGACAGACATTCAATTAACTGGTTATAGAGCCCCTACTATGCTATTCCCAGGGACATTCTAAAACGGTTTTGTCCCATTGCTAGTCTTTGGTCTGAAGTGTGGAATGAGAGTCTGAGACAAAGTGAAGGCGTTCTGTACCTGTGAGCACGGCGTACCAGCCCTGCAGACCTCGCTTCAAAACACTGCTGTCCTCGTCCGACACAAACCTCCGGCCGTCTGCAGTCAACAGCAGGACACAGGGTGAGACGGGTGCACTGATATTCATACTGTACTTTTTCTGAAAGATTATTCAGGCAGTCTAAGTAAAGGCCAGCCAATTTATTTATAGAGCACATTTAAAACCAACCAGGCTGAACAAAGTGCTGTAGAAAGTTATATTATGAAAATGAAATAAAAATATAGACACAATGATCATCATACAAACAACAATTTTTTTACAACTGTCTCTAAACTAAATCATAAGGCCAAAGAATAAAAATGTGTTTTAAGACGAGACTTAAAGATCTTGGCAGTAGAGGGGGAACTAAAATTCTGGGCCCTGTAGAAAGGCATTTTCTATGGGTCCCTCCCCCGCATCCACAGCTTTTCATTCTAGCATCTTTTTGGGCCCTCCTCACATGAGGGACCTGGGTCCCCTTACCCCCCGGCCCCCCAGTCCGACGCCCCTGGGCCTAATATGAATGGGAAGTTTGTTCCAGAGTCTCTGGGCCACAACGGAGAAGGTACAATCACCCTTTGTTTTCATCTGAGACTGTGGAATAGCTAAAAAGAAGTACTTAGACGATCTTATATTATATATATATATATATATATATATATATACATATATATATATATATATATATATACATATATATATATATATATATTATATATTATTATAATATTATGAGTTTATTTTGATTACGTCATGTCCCACCTTATTGAAGCACTTAATTTAATACCTTGGAATGGTGAGGTGCTTTTTATTTCATTTTTTGTTTTATGATTTGTTTACCCCCAGTTAGTCACAGATTTGTTGATTTGCCCTTCTGAAAAAGAGGGTGGAAAAAATCAAAGAGTAAGTCAAAATCTTTTTTTCCCAGCATTTATAGAGATATATATATATATATATACACTGTATATATAATGTAATCTTGATAACGCGCCAATAATGGCATATGACTTGGCGTGTGATACATACGCCATTTCATGGGATCAGTCTGGACGAAGGACACCTCAAAGGACTGAACCTTTACTTAAACTTTGTTCAAGTTCACAGACTTCTTGTAGAGATTTCAGAGTTAATAAATGCCCCAAATCTGTTGGAAAATGTGTATAAAAAGGACAGTTTGGGACAATTATTTTACTCAGATTGAGCATCAACAAGCTTTATCTAATGTACTTCTAATATTTTATACTAATCTGTAACTAGAAGCTAATTGTGTGGGGGTGCCACCTGGTGAGCGTCAGTTCCCTTCAGTGTTTAAATATTTAATCAAAGCGGCAGCACAGAGTGGGCTCCGTGTTTGAACTCACGTTTGCCCTTCAAGTACATCATGGACTGCGGCCCCCAGTGGACGTTGAGCTGAGTGGAGAGAGAGAGTTAGCTTTGGTTAGAGGAAGCAAAATAGGAAACAATGGACATGTAATGAGCCGCTGAGTTTTACCTTGTGTGCATAACAGGACTCCAGGAAGAGGGAGAAGACTAACGTACATGTCCAGACAGCTGTGGCTTTTATCTTCTGGAACAAGAACATGCAAGCAAGTCATCTCAACATACTTTTAGATAATGGAACAATCACTAGAAAGAGTAGTTGTAGTAGTTCATGGCATTTCAGGGCACAGCAGGGCGCAGCAGGACATAGCTGGGCATGACGCAGGACCACAGGGACCGGGTTTTCTCTCCAAGAGTAACACTCACTAGTATCTCTTTATCTATAAGGCCTGTGTTTACCTCATAAAACCTCTCCGTCCCTCAGAGAAACCTTATCAGACTCACTCTGCTGACTGGCTCTTGCTTCGTGTTCCACAAGCTCGGTCTGAACTTGGAAACACTGCTTTTAACATTTTTGGAACAAATTACAGACTTCCTTAAAATTCAATTCACTTGTGCCTCAAAAGAACAGATATAAAGTAGTATGTCTGGAGTCACGTAGACTTGGATTGCATATCATATAATATTGTGTCCATACCCATTAACGTATTAGGGCTGGGCCGATCTGCCTTTGTCCCAATACATGGGTGCTGATTGGATTTGTATTGCAATTTTCATTTATTGTGATTCTTGAAGCAGAGCTGTCAAAAGTATTCACATCCATTACTTAGGTAGAAGTATAGATACTAGGGTTTAAAAATACTTCTGTAGAAGGTGAAGCATCAACTCAAGTTATTTTACTCAAGTAAAGGTGTAAAAGTACTGGTTTCAAAACAACTGAAAGTGTAAAAGTAAAAGTAATGTAAGGGGGAAAAAATGCCATCAAGAACAAAAGCTTAGGCCACGCAACAGAGGCCTATAGTGCACTACCCCCCCCCCACCACCCTTTGACTTAATCCTGTATGTACAATACAACTGTATAATCTCTGTCTTCTATTTCCTTGCTGGAGTGTGACGGGATTCGTTTCATGTGCAAACGTACAAACCAGAATGTTACATGTTTATACTTCTCATCCAACCACAATCAAATTCAATCTAACCGGATGCCGCAAGTTATCTGGTTAGGTATATATTCTTTTTGTTTTAACGATGACAAGCCAGAATGAAAACAAGCCAAACTGAAATAGGAGCAACTATTTTTAAAATGTAAAGAGTAGAAATTACAGATAATTGCGTGAAAATGTAAGGAGTAGAAGTAAAAAGTCTGCTGTAAAATTATTACTCCAGTAAAGTATAGATACCCAAAATGTTTTAATTGAGTACGGTAACAAAGTATTTGTACTTTGTTACTTGACTAGAAGTATTGCTATTCGATAGTGATGAGTATTGGGATTTTCTTTTCCTTCTTTAACAGAAAGAGCAGTTGGATAAAACACTTCTAGAGTCAATATACCGTATCAGTCTGACAATTATTTACTTTGTAAAGAAGAGCGTAACATGGATTTGCAGCTTTTTCTTCTTTCCCCTGTTCTATCTGAAACAAATATGATGTAGTCGCCGTCAGCGGTACTGTCTACACCTAAAACATTTAGCGCAATAACTGGTAAAAATAAATAAAAAAAGAATATCAATTTTGAGGAAAAGAATCGATTTTAAAAGTTTTGCAAAAGAATCACAATGCATACGATTTCCGATTCATTTCCACACCTCTAGTAAATGTACTGCAAGTAGACAAAACAGTGACCACAACGATAATTCAACAGTACGTGTGTGTTGACACCAAATGTCCACTATACCGCTCACTATAAACTATCAGGTGTCCATTACATAGGGAGAGGGATTTGTGTTGAGTGATTGTTTCCATGGTTCCGGTGAAAGGGATGTGTGGATGTGTAGATGTGTCTGAGTCTGATGACAACAACATTAATAAAGTTTAAAACTCCATTATCCTGTTGCTTGTTTACACCGGTTATGTAGTTCTCATTATGATGGCATTGTTATTTTATTTGGATCTGGTTTAAACTGTTTACTTTTATTAAATACATTTTTAAAATTGCAGCTGTTGTTTAAATGTGTTTTCTGTTTTGAAAAGCATGTACAGCAGCATCATGTGTATACAATCTAATGTAATGTATACATTAGAGCATACTATTGTATCATATAGAACTATAAATTAATATTAATGCTCACAGCTTTTCTAATTGCTTGCTTGCTTTGCTTTGCAAAACTTTCTGTGGACAAAACATGTTCAAGCTGTGGTCTATCATTCAATTAAGAACTTGTTATATTAATTATTACTTAAGAAATTGTGTGTATTGAAGTAAAGTACATTAGCATCAGTGTGACTACTAATCAGTTTACAAATAAATGCTATTATCTTCACTGTAATGATGTTTGATTGCTTAAGTGTAGTTGAACAAATAAACATAATAATCATTTTCTACAACAAAGTGCTAGATAATACACAAATTCAACCAACAGATTGTTATTTAACTGCATGAACATAACTTTTCCAGAGCTACAATACAAAGAAAGCAGACATGAAATGGCACAGGCACAGCTTTGAAGAGAACACCCAATACATCAGACTGAAGGAAAAAGACGTTTCCACTCACCATGTCTGCCGCGGTGTGAGCAGCTGCTCCAGTTGCAGCATGTGTGTGTGTCAGGGCCAGTGTTCAGGCTGCTTTTATCAGCAGCAGGTTCGATCCCGCTCCCTGTGAGGCCTGGCGGGACTCCTGTTTACTAGAGGTTAAAAAAAACTGCACAAACACACGTCTGACGTCAGGACCGAGATCTGCAACGAGGAACATCAATAGTTGGACCTAATATGTGTGTATGTGTGTTTGTGTGTGTGTGTGTGTGTGTGTGTGTGTGTAACAGACAGGTATTTCATGTTGCTGCTGTTTTTTGTTTTCATTAGAGCTTTCCCCGTATCAGCTGAGCATCACTGATTGTCTTCCACAGCCTTCATCATCCACTCCACGTGTTTAATAACTGGGCTCGGTACATGCATGGACTATATATAGATATGAAGGAAAACAAACATATTTAAACACATTCACATGGCTGGATTAGTCTGACAGTGGGCCGTGGGGGGGGAACACGTTCAAGGAATATTCACTGTGTGAGCCCAATAAATCAAATAATTAGGGTCTTAAAACTAGCTTCCATTCATTAGACTCCAGCAGCACTTCCAGAGGGTTGGAGGGTAAAGCGCTACATAAAGCCTTTAGGCGCCCATGTTAATCAGTTGTGCTGTTCACAGAGCGAGCGTTACGTGATCTAAAGAAATCGTTTTGGCGTCTCGTCAAGAGCCTGAAAGAACAATCCTGTGTTTACTAAGCTGGTAGGTACCTTCCACTCCAGGCACTCCTCTAATTAAACTCTATACCTTCTCTTTTCTGGCATTGTCCTTAAAAAGGATCCGCGGTGTCTATCATGTTTTTCCACCTCCAAGTGCCTGATCCTCGTGTCCCAAGTATTTAGGTTTTAGTAGTAGAATACGATGGTCAATGGTGTCAAATGTTTTGGACAAGTCTAAAAAGATTCATACTGCGGATTCTTTTATATCCTTTGCTTTACTGGGTGCATTCAAAAGATGATAATAGCCATGTAAGAAGAATGACCATCCCAGTGGTGTAGTCTACGTGATACACAGGTATACGCAGTATACCTACTAAGAAATCTCCTGGATTTCCATGTACCCACTTACAAATGTGCAATGATACGCAATAACATAATTTTGTGACAGAACTTTTACTTCAGATATTTGCATTCACAAATTCAGGTAGAGTAATGTGACAGCAAAGTTTTCTCATCTTTCACTGACCCACTCCTCGCTGAGCGCAGTATATGCGTAGGGACCGGGCACAACTGCTCCGCCTACACAAACGCCAGTATGCTCCCTTCATCACACAAATAAGTAGCCTCTATATTCCGATATATATTTTGGATAACTTTAATGTAATGTGTTAACATCCTCATAGGATAAATAAAGATATTCCCACCATAAATTGGTGCATAAAAGTGTATCAGAATGAAGAATATTAGTTTTTGATGCTCAAATTAACCCTGGGTGAGAGATGGTTCTGTAGGTCCCACCTCAGCTCTATAAAAGATCCAGCTCAAAGGAAATCTCTCTTCCTATAATACCCTTAAAGACGCTGGCCAGTCCAACAAAGATCTCTTTAAAATCCATTTTATTTTGGTTTAGCCTTTAAATAAAATTGTTCTCAAAGCTTATCCAAAACTAAATAAATAAATAAATAAATATACTTTAAAATCAAGAATGGGACAACAACTGCAACAACAACAACACAACTGAATACAAAAGAATAAATCAATTGAATACATTAAAGATTGGTCAGTGCATTTTTTTTGTTATTTACTAAAGACCAGAAATGTGACAGTGACTTAGTATTTATAAACCACTGAAACTGTCCATCCACACTCCACACACTATGAACAGAATTAAAACCAGAGCCAGAACAGCAACATTACACACACTAATACAAAAATTAAAGGAAAGGTTGAGATGTTTGTTCATTCTGGTTGTATGAGCTACATCTCCAGAGTATCATTACAGCCCTTTCCTTTGGCACTACATTTTCTCGGCGAGTGTGCCGAGCATACAGAAGAGAAACTTTTGCAGAAGGAGACTGAATGGCCGAATAACAGAGAGGAGAGAAATTTCTGTGAAGGGAAAGGGCTGTCTGACAGCAAGGTGAAGCACTGACAATATTCTAAATAACAGCGTACACTTATACTGGTATAGATCTTTTAGGTGTGTAAAATCCATTTAGCCGCTGCCCCAGCCCACAAGTTATACACTCACTATGGGGAAGTGCCTCATACAATGACACGTCAACACATCTGAACTATCCCTTTAACAGCACAAATAATACTATACTGAAAATAATACTCCTCTGAACTCAACTTTTTTTATAAGTTTGTTCTGTATAGACATCAAAACAATAATATTGGAAATGTCCATGCATCAGGAACACACCCATTTGAACCTGAGTATGACATTACCAGCACGGCGGATGTTGTAAAATTAAGCAATTTTGTAAGCTGTAGTCATTGTTTTGTGTAATGCTGCTGTCACATGACAGCATTAAAACTACAAACATTAAAAAGTAGAAGTAATCTAAAAAAAATATCCCGGTGGTCCAGCTGTTTTTCTTGGATGTTAAGCGGTTAGGGTTCTGAAGTAAAGCCCAGACCCAAACCCACAGTGTGACTCCAAAGTGTCAGTGTGCGTTTACTTGAACATGGCCTTGACAATCTGTGCGAGACAGTGACCGAACTCGTCTAGAACTATGTGCTCAGCCCGGGCGGGGCTATGGGCATCCCTCTCAGCCTCCTCAGCCTGGGCCAGCAGGCAGCTGCACGCAGCCTGCACCACAGCCGGGGTTATCACTGACATAGGCCATCTAAACACAAAAAGACACACACACACACACACACACACTCTAAATATCCAAACAAGCTACTATAACTCAATTTTCTTTCTCCATAATGTAAATATTCAATCATGTACAATAGCTACTCAGTGAATTAATTAATCTGCTACCACACTGCACACCAATAGCATTTGTACAATCCATCGTTTAAGCAACATAATGTTTTTAACTTACATTTGTTATTTCTCAAACTTTAGCTATGTTTCTTTATTCACTTGTTATTATTTACCCCAAATTTGACTGTGAGGAACCGCAAAAAATCATTTTCCCCAAGTGGATCAATAAAGGATTTTGATTCTGATTACATTGGAATGAAGATGTATTGCTGACTGTATTACTAAAGCAGCCGTGTCTAAGTTGACTGACTCACTTGTTCTCTTTGCAGCCCATTTCTAAGCCGTCGTCATAGTTTCTACAGTCGACACATTTACAGCTGGAGGTACACATGATGTTGGCCTGCACACAGACAGAACAGTCAACCTCATTCTGGGAAAAACAGGCTGAAACGGGTCAAACAATTGTACAAATTGTTTTCATGGTGGATTAATGTGTGGACTGTTTTCTGAATTAATGGATTAGTTGTTTGGTCTCTACAATGTTCACATTTAACAAGCTGACATCAGACAAGTTTAACTGTTTTCATAAAAAAATTCTCCAAATGATTAAATGATTATCAGAATAGCTGACAACTAATTTAATAGTTCCCAACTAATAGATTAATCTTTGTAGCTCTAAAGAGTTTACAAAATAATGCCTCAAAGGAGCACAAAGCACCGCCTCTTTTTTAATAAGTCTTCTAATTCCAGGCTTGAACTTCAGATTATCGTCAACGTGTGTGTGTGTGTGTGTGTGTGTGTGTGTGTGTGTGTGTGTGTGTGTGTGTGTGTGTGTGTGTGTGTGTGTGTGTGTCTACCTCATAGCACTCGCAGTAGTTCTTGAGGCAGCCCGAGCGTTTACAGTTGCAGCCTTTGTTGTGCACACCTTTGACGTCTCCGGACTTTCCAGCAGCAATCTTAGACCTGAAGGCATCTGGGTTACGACCTAAGCGGGACTACATAACGACCACATTTAAGGGAAACTTTGGCAGTTTTAAACCTGGCCCCTATTTTCACATGTTTTTAGGTGTCTTTGTAACTAATGGGAAAACAATTTTGCAGCGGCAGGGACGTACGTCCACTAAAAGGGTGGGCGGCTGTGGCTCAGTAGAGTAGAGCGGTTGCCTGCTAATTGGAAGGTTGGAGGTTCAATCCTTGGCCCTGCAGTCCCATGACACTGAACCCCGAGTTGCCCCCGATGCTGTGCCATTGGAGTGTGAATATGTGTGAGTGTGTATCTGATGAGCAGGTGGCACCTTGTACGGCAGCCTCGGCCACAGTGTGTGGATCCTCGTTGTTATGCTATCGCTCGTTTTGCACGTTTTATTAGCATCTCAGCAATTGAGACTTTTTTTTAAGCTTTGATTACATATAGATAATTATAGCAGCGCTTTGAGTAGTTGCTAAGACTAGAAAAGCGCTATATAAATACAGCCTATTTAAAAGTGCTGTTCTGGCCACTGGCATGCTTGTTATTATATGTGTCTAACAACTTAATGGAAATGATCCGTTCAGAGAAATAAGACCTTTTTCTTTACCTTATGCTTCATCCACTCTGTTTGTTATTGTGTCTAACATAGTCTTGCTCGCGGAGAAGTTGAGTCCCGAAATCTCACGAGAAAATGATTTGTTGCCATTCGGCCAAAAGAAAAGGTAGAGAAAGCAAACATTGAATAAGAGCCTGACTTCTCTGGGGGCGAGTCCTGAGAACTTGTCATCTCAATCACTTTCATCTCCTTCAGAAGCACTTTTGTTTCTTTATCCTAGTTGTTATCCTATCGATCATTTTGTGCGTTTGAATTGCATCTCAGCCATTGAGATTTTTCTTTGAAAGCTTTGCTTACATATAGATAATTTTAGCATGAGTTCTCTGGCAGTTTGTCCCAGTAAATAACGAAGTTTGTCAGAGACACACATCTACGCATGCATCTGGCGGCCAACTTTTTTCACTTTCTTCTTAAAATGCACAGCCTTCCAGAAATAGATGGTTAGATTTTTAGACACGTTAGGGGTTTGTTGTCTGAGAAACATTGGAATACTGTAAATAAGTAACATCCCCACTTGGTTTAGGTTAATCATGTATTTTTGGGTTAAAGTGGGATTAGATTCAGGTAAGGGTGATGGTTGTGTTTGTCATGTGGCGCTTATGATTAAGCCTCCGTTCCGTTAACCTAAGTCGATACACTGTCCACACAAGTGGCAAAAACACAATGTAACAGCTGTAACAGCACTGATGGATCAGATCCGCTGATAGTGTGACACACCTCTCTCTGGCTCAAACACCAATTAGACCAATCAATGCTCTCTGTTTACTTCAGCTCAGACAGCAGCAAGCAGCTCTCTCCATACTGAGCCCAGAAGCCACTGTCACAAACTTTATGCACTTTTCCTAGTCTTTACTACTCCTACTACTGAACAATTGACTAGGCGTGGGGAAGAAAATTGTGTATATCCTGATTTTTTTTTTTGCTAGCATTTTTAAAATCAATCCTTTACCTAGAATTTAAATTTGTAATTTATTGTTTTGAGCAATGATTAAGCTAAATGTGCTGACGGCGGCAACATCGTATCTGTTTCCAGCAGAACAGAGGGAAAGCAGAAAAAGCAGAAAATCCATGTTATGTTCTTCTTTACAAACTAAATAAATGTCAGACTGACTGACATGTAATGTCCATTCTTCTTAGAAAACAGTTTTTGGAAATGTCTCCTGATATAATGTCTCTAGAAGTGTTTTATTCAATGTTTGTTTCTAATACAAGGAAAAGAACATCTCAATACTCAACACTATCAAACGACAATACTTCTAGAGTCAGAATTAATGAAAATGGCAATACAAATCCAATCAGCATCCATGTTTCAGGAAAGAATCAAACCGGGACAAAAGTAGATTGTCCAGTAAAAGCCAGTGAAAAACATATTACTAGCCATCCTTTAACCATTTCAACTCTACAATAGAAACGGTCCGTCAAAGCCTACTGTTTATTGTTCTTATTGTGATGTTAATTCCTAGAGTATGGTTCATATCCATAAAATCACTACAACCTAAGCACAAAAAAAACATCCAAAAGATTTCTATATGTAGAAACATGAACAAAAGAGTACTTAACACTGCAGAAGTTATTTGAATTTTTTTTCAGTTTTTGAGATATGCTAATTTTTATGAACAGAACGTTGTTTTGTCTGCAATGGAATAGTGTCACATGATTTTGCACTGGATGTCACGTACTGTCGCATCATCACGAGCGTACGACGTGATGACACGAACGAGACAAGCCTTAGCATTCTGCTGCAAAAAGAACGAACACGCTAGCTGTTCCTGTTTTTATTTTACATTCATTTAAACAAGTAAACAACAATATCCCTGGGAAAGGCGTGCCGTTGTCTAAAAGTTTACTTCTTCAATTATAGAAGTATGGCTAATATAAGCCTATTTTATTTTGTGAAAGACATTTCATATTTACAGCGGTTTCTGATGACATGTGCCCTGGTATGTCCTTTATACATACAACCATTCACTGACTGATGCACATAAAGATGTCCCTGTGTATTAATTATTTAGGGCTGGGTTCCGATTTCAAGACTTTTTAGGCAACAACTGAACTGTCTCTAAAGTATTGAGTATTGAAAAATGCTGTGTCATTCAATATCCAATTTCAATCCCTAAGGCATTCTACACTGAAATATTGGGAGAAAACACAACAGTACAACAGTAATTATCTTATGGACATGTTCAGTTTAATCTTTGATTAGAGTGCCCATAATATAAAAATCCTTTTTTTCTGGGATTTGGGGGTTATTTTGTGTCTCTGGTGTTTCCACACACATACAAACTTGGAAAAAAACTATCCTGCTGTTTTGAGTGAGATACGGTTTCTGAATCTCCTCTGCCTTCAGTCTCCGGGTGAGCTGTTCAACATCTGCATGGCTTTCTACTTCATTAGCCACTACGTCTAAAAGAACGACTTCATGTCCCTGTTCTGCAGGTATTCCACAAGTGGCCCTTGTCTAGAAGAAGTCTCCCAGCTAATCCTGCCTTGGACGAACCAAAGTTGGAGAAAGAGTTATCTAGCTGATGTGATCTTACCTTGATCTTGTGCGACTCCCAACAAAGATTGTATAGAAGTGAGATGTCTCACTCTGTAGCTAAAACATTGAGATGTCTCACTCTGTAGCTAAAACAGAGACTTAAACACACAGGGTTCTGAGCATAATATGGGCGCTTTAAAGTGCACTCCACTCCACAGTGGGTACACCGAGCCATTGTCTGGTCTGAACGATGGACATGCTTCTCAGTTCAACACATTTTTATATGTGGCAGCCTGAAACTAAACACAGGGTTAAGGGAAAGTTTTTGAAAGATGTGAGTCATAAATGGGACTTAGCCTGCCTAATTTCCTATGTAATGATTGGCCATTTTATGTATTAGTGTGTTCCGCTTGCGGTTTTATTTGTGTCTCTTTCCATTTATCAGTGGCTTCTTTAATTGTATTCAGATATTTTCTGACTTAAGAGCTTACTGTGAAGCACTTCAGTAAACAGACGTACAGTTGCATTTGTGAAGTTCATGAGTTGAACATGTTTACCAAAAAGCATTGCCAACCTTAATTGCTTGGTGACGCTTGGTTTCATGCTCTGCATTGTTGTGGCAGTTAGAGCAGTCACAGTCGCTGCACATCACTCCGTTAGCAAAACACTCACAGTAGCTGGAAGAGACAAACACACACAGACACATATAATAAAAACACACAAACATGTTTTTGTCTGCCTCTCTTTTGAATTTAAGATAAGGAGACAAATAGGGATATGTACAGTTAACCTTGATGTCAATGTAACACAGTGTTAACAACAACTAAACACGTAAACGAGCCCAGCAGCAGCTCATCTGATTTGCATGAAGTGCCAATAAATGAGATGTGACATCAGGCTGATGCATGTCATCTGGAGAACAAAGATGTGGAAAACACAGTGTTTGGAAGAGAAGGTTTACTTAGGTTTACTTATTATAAATTGAACTTTAAAACGTTTTTGATATTGTACTTTAAAACATTATTATATTGTTAAGTTTAATTAATTTTCAATAAAAAAAAAAAAACTTTAAAAATAATAAGATAGCGTACTCACAGTTTGAGGCACTGGGATCTGGTACAGTGGCAGGGCTTCTTGGACTTTGACTGGCATGTTCCAGCAGTTCTGCAGGCAATAAAAGATGAAAATATACTTAACTGTGTTTTATATTACATAAGCTCAACATACAACACCCATAATCAGCTTGAAAAACCACAGTATGGTCTGCAGGGTGCATTGTTTTCTGATATGTCGGACAATGGACACACATATTGCCAGATCCATTACACTACTGATGACTGATTTGAGGAAGTAATTGTGGGTTGATTCTCCCCACAAATGTCTTGGAACCAAAGCACTACAATAACTGTTTTATTTTTCTCTAAAATAACTTTTTTATTTGTTGTGCTACGTCTCAGGAAAACAGGTCGTATCTTTGGGAAAAATAGGAAGTGGAATATACTGCCATATGAATGTAAAAGAGTCTAAGTAAATGATCCTGCAGGAGTCTAAAAGGGTGTCATGATACCAAGACTGAGCACATGCTTGCCAAAGCTTTAGACCCTTTGCATATACAGTAGATGTTTAGTTGTTTTATTAGGTTATCACATATGTGGAGGCAACAATCCCATTTTGGCTTCAGTTCCACAGCTCTTACTGTGCTGGGGGGGCTGGTTGCTGCATGCTGGTTGCCTGATCTCTGGACTCGTACATGGGACACGCTGTCTGGTGGTACTGGGGAAGCTATATATGAGTGATGATTATGTACATGAATTACAATCAATCACATTTAATGAGTCTATGGCTCAGTCATGGTAAAGATGGAGATGGGATCAATAAACCCAAGTCTGCAAATGACCCACAGAGATAGCTGACTTGTGGGTAGAAATAGAACAAACTTTGTTTTCCTACCTGGCTGGGAGTCCTCAAAACGCTCACATCTGGGGAACACAAAGAAAACAAAATTACTACAGAAGCCCAACATCAATGAACAAATGCAAAAACCTCGAAACAGAGTTACAGTTTGGGTGAGCCATTAATGGGTGACGGCTGTGTTGTCATACCATGTCAATATTGATGAACTTAAAATAGTACACACTACTCGCATTGATAAACAGCAGTGGTGAACTGTTTCTCAATCTTAAGACTGCAAAGAACAGAACTTGTGTCCTTGGGGAGAATGTACTTGCTAGTTGTTCTGGGAAGCATGAACTCACAAGTTCACAAGCACACAGAACGCTGCTGACACTATAGAACGATGTGTGTTGAGTATCACTCCCAGCACAGAGGCCACCTGTGGTGCTCAACCAAACCACAGTGGTGACTGCTGGAACAGTGGAAATTTACATTTATATATATATATATATATATATATATATATATATATATATATATATATATATATATATATATATTTCCATGGAGTGGTTTGGTGATGGTGATTTTGAGGCTGTTTCATGTTAAACAAAAAGGATCTTACTCCTTAACAAAAAGTAATAATAATTAATAATAATTATTAAGTGAAGGGTCCCAGGGAAGACAAACAAAACCAAGTTCTTATTTATTTTTTACAATCTATACCTGGCACAACACCAAAGAGAAATGAGCTTGTAACCTCAGTAAATGTGTCCTCACCGTTGTCTCTGTGTGTTGGTGCAGAAGTCATGGTCAGGAACATGGGTCCGGGCTCACAGGGGTTAACCAGCATGACCTGGCCATCCCCACTGACATTACACACTACCTACACAGACCACAGTTGGTTCATTAGCAATCAATATATGAAGTTCATTTGAAAATCAATTAGCAGCTATCATAATGGATTTGCTGTTGAAGTTGATATTAGCAGAACGACCAAAACATTAGCTGGTTCCAGATTTTCAAATGTGACAATCGGCAGGTTTTTTGTCCCATGTATGATAGAAGAACTGACTCTTTGGGTTTTGGACTGTAGCTTGGTCAAAATAAGACATTTGCCTGTAACAGGCATCTTGTACTTGTTATATTCTAACATGTAGGCTCATTCAGTTTATACCTGGGCTGTGTCTGCTTCCCTTTCAATCTATTTAGTCTACCAAACCAATATTTCTCAAATTACCTCAGATTCACAAACTAGGAGATGGGCAGACATTCTATTTCTCTATTGAAACACATGGAAACCAACAAGATCTATTGTTTGGTTATGTTGAGTGTACTGAAATAGGAGTGTGTTTTCTCCTGCGCTGACAGTGGAACTCACAGGCTGTGGGATGTAGGATGTAAATTCAGTCGGCCCATCCTGAAACAGCTGATGATCCATGCCCGGGGGTACACAGATACTGGGTAAAGGGCCATGTAAGTCTCCCTGAGAACACACGGGACACATTCACACAGGCAAAAACAAATAAGCAATGAATACATTTTGTATTACCCCATGAAAACGGGTGAATGACTGTGAACACTCACTGGCATCATGCTGCAGAGAATGGGTTCGTTAGCAAACCAAGGAGCCAACGCTGAGCTGGGATGGCTGCTGTCTGCTGGAGGAGCCACAGGCCTGAGGAAACAAACTCACTTTACTTTCATTCCCTCACACACAGGTCGGTGCATCCTCAGGCCTGGATCAGACCTCAGTGGCAGTAAATCTTACATGGCTGATGCTGAGTCGGCAACACTGGTATTACTCTAATACGAAAAACATATTAGAGGCTTTTCCTTTACTTGATTTTGACTAAGTTAGTGGAAGGTATCCATATAAAGAGATGTGTAGGATTGTGTATGTGACAAAAGCATCTTTCAAACTATTCTGATGGCAATTTAAACACTCCCAATGACAAGTGGATTTATGCTGCCTTTAGCCCTGTTGTTTCAGTTCCCCTGGTGCCCCTAATACTGCCACCAGATGGTGCAAAAGTAAAGTAAGTCAAAAAGTCAATGAGGTGTATTTATGAAGTGTACATTTAAAATCACTTTACAATTACATAAAAAAGACCTTAAAAACATAACACACATTGAAATAACATGTTAACATTAAAAGACAGGTCAGCCAAACAAGGTCTAAAAAGGTAGTAGATCTTGATCAGCAGACTGAGGGGATGCAAAGCAAAATCTAGACAAAAATGACTAAACGCGGTTTAAAAGTTTCTGATGGGCACATTCAGGGTTTAAAATTATCACCAACTACCAGCCAAAGTCTGGTAAAATGTACAAGTCATCAGCCAAAACAACAATGTTAATCTATCGAGTGGCTGGCAACGTTTGAACGTTCACTTGCCATTTGTCTGGTGGAAGAAAAGTTTATTTCAAACCCACATTTTATCTTTTGTTGGAGACCACATGTTCACTGGTACATGCCATTTCGTGTAAGTTATTCAGTGAAAGCTCTCCAGCGTGCTCCCCTAGGTGGACTCACCCGCTGAGGAGCTGGTACTGACTGGCCTGGGGCTCCAGCAGGAAGTCTGGGTACATCAGCCGACACTGAGGGGACTGACGTGTACAGTGGAACCTGCGAGGCATTCATCAATATTAGTCTAGAGCTGCAGAGATTTATCCATTAGTGGTCAATTAATACATTAAATCAATCACTAACTATTTTGATAATCAATTCCTTGGTTTAAGATGGTAGTGAGTCAGTAAACACTGATCACCATTTTCTGACAATTTTGAAACATCCACCTGTAAAATCATGTAAACACAATTGAGACAGTACATCAGGGCTGCACAATTAATCCCAATTTTATTTATTTTTTAAATCGCAATATGGACTAGTCTAGTGCAATTTCCACATTGCAGGGGGGGGGTATTTGTTAAAGGCAAAACATGTGTCACGCCATTCTGACTCAAGTATTGTGGTGCAAAAAAAACATCTATAATTGGTACACATCCTCGCAGAAATCACACTATAAACATTTTCCCTTTTATAATTGTAATATTTTTCAATAAAAATGAGAATAATACAAAAAGGATCATTCCCTCAAATATGGTGAATCATATCGCAATCACAGTATCAGTCAAAATAATTCCAATAAGTTATTTTCCTCATACGGTGCAGCCGTATACAGTATCCTGTATTTAAATTATGAATTTAAAAAGTGTGTAGTGAATTAATGAACTTCACACCTTTGGGTGAGGGAGTCAACCATTCCTGGCTGGTAATGGTGAGGAACTAGCAGACTGGCATCTGAATGGGGCCCGGGCCCCCATACAGGAGCTGCTGCAGGGCCAGGGTGGACGATACTGTCCCTCTCAAAACCACCACAATCCTTGAAAGAGTGGTCATCAGTGTCGATATATTCCAGCTTGTTCTGCGCCGTGTCCAGCTCGGCCATGGAGCCACTCATCCTGCCACGCTGGTGAAATATCAAGATGTTAGTGAGAATCTGAATCAGAAAAGGTTCTATCGTCTCATAACTTAGCTACAGTTGTGGAATTTGCCTTCTTGACGGGTTTCTATGTTGTAGTTTAACTGCCATCTACTCATTTAAAACTTGCCCTGTTTAAGCCTGTTGGGTGCTCACTCTAGCAGGAGGATAACACGGCGTAGGAAGAACCGATTGGTTTAGTTTTTCTCTCTACTGACAGCACTACAAATTTACAACAACAAAAAAAAGAGCTACCTGTTGGAATCGACAGAAATTCTCCTTTAAGAGAAAATTCAAGCAAATGTACACACATTATGTCAATATTCATGAAATGCAATCAAATTTGACAGTTTCCATGAGGCATTATCAGTCCAAATTAATTGATTTACAGAAAAAAACAATTGGATGGAAACATGTGTTTTATATCTACAGTATATTCAGATACAAGGATGGAAACATGGTTGATGAAGTTAATAAAACTGAACTTTTCACTGGGGTTAACTTTTACTCCTATCACTGAACCATCTTTGATTGTACAGGTTTGTTTTTTTTTACTTTAAAGGAAGCTACCTTTGAGTCTAGTGAAAATATTCACTATGTTAACGAAGTGTTCCCTATATGTTTTATGCTTAGAAACCTCAAAATGACACAAATTAGACCACGGACCCGTGATATTATACAAAAAGTGTATAAAAGCCACGAACCAAATAGCCA
The DNA here is from genome assembly GCF_008692095.1 of Etheostoma spectabile. NCBI lineage: Eukaryota > Metazoa > Chordata > Actinopteri > Perciformes > Percidae > Etheostoma > Etheostoma spectabile. The sequence continues at coordinate 34,409,331 of NC_045740.1, read as the reverse complement.
TACATTCTGTCATTGTGTTACTTATGGATATAGAGAACATTAATGCTTTCTTTCCGTGCTGGGGACCCCCTGAAACACCTCTCCTCAAGGACCCCTGGGGGTCCCCGCGCCCCTCTTTGGGAGTCACTGTGTTAACGTTAACCACTCACTGTTCTCCCGTGGTAATAACAAACGTTTAAGCTAGCTAGCTAAACCCGACTTTTATTTTCCAAATATTTTAAATTATTTTCTCCGGAGCGGTTCCTTCTACATTAACCTTAGTTATACAATGTTTAGCTACTAACGTTAGCTAGTTAGTTCAATAAATGTAACCGGCTTAAATATTCGTTATGTTAACTTAACGTCACGTTCCTTTGCTAACGGACTTAATGTTAGCCAAATGTCCCGGCTGGCTTGTTGGTGGGTGAAGCTAACGCTAGCTAGCTAAGGTGAGACTTACGGTACCTGTGGTGCTGTGTGCTGTAACGCTGAGATATTAGAACATGAGAGAAGCTTGGATAACTAAAGTTAACTCGAATTTTTCGGTTTCGACTTTTTTAGTTAGCTTTGCCGCTACGTTCACACAAAAACGTTTACCGTTACGTTGGACTATTTTTCGGTATGCCCGTCGCTGGTCTACGCCATAAACAGTTCACCCACCACACACACACACAGAGAGACTCTGTTGCTAAGTAACACAAACCTGGTGCCTTCACGTACTACTAAAACTCTCGAAATTACGAAACCTTCTAAGTGAATCAAGAAAAGGGAGAACAGGTTTTGGTAAACCAGGATTTTGTTTGACGCATGGGCTTTATGAGAAGTGGGAAAATATAAATACATGTCTAATTGTCTGTTTGTTTTCTTTCTAAGCTCATAATAAGTTATTATAATAAGTAATGTATGATGATGTAATGCTTCAACTAATCCTGAGAGTTTGGGGGAGTGGTTTGAAACAGAAACATGCCTACAACCTGCTGTGTGGTGATATCCATTAATGGAAGTGGACTGTATTCATATAGCGCTTTTCTAGTGTTAACAACTACTCAAAGCGCTTTTACATAGTACAGGAACCATTCACCATTCACACATGCATACATACACACATAAATAAAAGAATTTGTGTGCAAGCTGCCAGTGTTTTTCAGATCCAACAGAAATCTTTCAGGGGCGGGCGGTTTTAACATTTATGCGGTAGGGAGTGGGAGGTCCAAATAAATATTATTAGACTTTCACGCTTCTAGATCCAAACTCTGATTATTGAATTCATCATCACATTTACCTAAGTTATTCAGCTTCCTCTTCAGGTCCTCTCTCTCCTGAGTCAGGGTTTTGAAACCAGCCTCAACATCTGAAACAGAATTCTCTACAAATGTTAGAGTAGCACAAGTTCTCTTTAGATAACAGAGTATCAGAAACTGCTGAATGGGACTGCTGGAAATAAGAAGTGTGGATTATGATGTAGTACCTTATTACTATTCATTAAGGAATCTAAATTTATGAAAAGAGTTTATTATTTAATCTGTGTTGAACTTTATAGTCTAAAATGATCTGTTGGTTCCTCTTCATCTAAAACTAGAGCTGGAGTGATACGGAGAAATTCAAATATCACAATATTTTTGACCAAATACCTCAATATTGATATTGCAGCAAGATTTTTGTACTTTCACAGAATATTTAAACTCATTCATTTAATGAGAGTTTTGATAAATAATCATCAGTGAGATGGATTTAAAGAGTAAGGCAAAAACCAGAACATCTGGAACTGTGTGGTAAGTTCAGATGAGGACATCACTTTACTGTAAGGCCGCCTTTAAAACCAGGAAAAGACTCCTCTCATACCATTTACAATAACCTAAATCTAAGATGATATCTAGTCTCATATAATGATATCAATAAAATATTAATACAATGCCCAGCCCTATCTAATACCGTATCATTAGCTCTCTACCAACTGCATCAGTGATCACTAGTGATCCTCTCACATTTCCAGACGAATCTCTACATTGCTGAGGGTAAAAACCTGCCCCCCCCCCCCACACACACACACACACACACACACACACATACACTCCTACACAGGAAACAACACGGTCAGGGGTTGTTTGCGTTTCTTTAACCAATCACAATCATCTCTAGTGGCGCTAAACTCTGGAGGCAGCGCTCAAAGGTTACTGGCTGATAAATGTAACTGATGAATTCATTAATTTCTGTTTATTCATTTTCTGGCCACTTGTAGGCGGAAGACTTCTGGAACATGATAACACACACAACAACATGACTTTGTGAAGTTGTTATTGGCTGTCATACCATATGGCCAAAATTCAACTTTTAAAGATATTTTTAATTAATGCAATTATCCCTTTTCCTCATTTACTACAACTTCACCTTCTTCTTTAACATTTTAACCAGCAATTAGTATAAGCTTTTCAGTTATTGTATATTTCATTATTCAACATTATTAGCACATTTTAACTTAAACAATATGAAGAAACCATACTCACATGTCAGGCGTAGAGAAACGTTGAGAATGGCTTGTATGACGCACAGCAGCCCAAAGCTGAGGAGAACCACCTGGCAGAGTCTTCTCTCTGCAAAACCAACACACACTCACCAACTAATATGTAGAACCACTCTGGCTGCCATGTGCTGATGGCATATTAAAATAATAATGAAATAATTCAACTTTCAGTAATATTATCAAGTAAATTAACCAAACTAACCAACCTTCATTAGCATGCTAATGGTTAGCTGAATGGAGAGTTCCATATAATTACAACTTGGGTCTTTTTCTTCAAGCTTTGGCTGTTTCAGTTAATCCCAAATGAAATGTTGACATCACTACAATGACGTCCAATAGGGCCAGAAATATGATTATTGTTATGCAACAATTCATGTACATCAGTTGACTTTAATAGTAGAGCTCACTAGAGCTGCAATGGTGAATCACTAAGATATCAACTATTAAATAATGACAGACTATAGGACTAATTGATTAATCCGTTTGAATATTTTTTTAATGAAAAAAAGTAAAACTTCTGATTCCAGCTTTGTTAAATATGAATATTTTCTAGTTTCTTCTCTCCTCTGAGACAGAGAACTGAATATCTTTGAGTTGTGGACAAAACAAGACATCAGGACTTTGGGAAACACTGATCCACATTTTGACCATTTCTGGACATTATAGAGACCAAACAAAGAATTGATGCATCGATGAAGTAATCAACAGATTAATCAACAATAAAAATAATTAAGTTAGACTTAGACTTCACGCCCTGATCCTCGTGTGTGTTCATGTAAATGATACCATGAAAACACTTTGGTTAAGACTCGGTAAAGGTCGTGGTTTTGATGAAATATTTAACAGTTACCACTTTTTCAGTATTGAAGGACAGGATTGTTGGGCCGTGCCACTAGTGCAGCTTCAAAAAAATCAGTGGGCAGCTTAATAAGGGGTCCAGAAAAAAATAACTACAAAAGATATATTTAATAATTTGATAAAAACAGACATGAGGCAGAGGATAAGGATTTGTAGACAGAGAAAACAAACTGAGTAATGATATGCAGTACCTCGTGTAAGGTGAAACTGTGTCTATTAAAAACACACACGACACTTCCACATATGTGGAACACCAAATAAATTATCAGTCACACACACCAGGCAGGAAACTGGTCAACCTGGTTACCAACATGCACCTTACAAAGACTAAATCTAACTGAAGACCATAATATACAGTATTTTAATTTCTTCTACATCAGATTTTAAAATATGGAATAAAATGCCTCCAATCAGAAAAATAAACAAGAGATGAAAGTTGAGTACAGTAGGCTGTATAACTCCACCTTGATTAACATGTTACAGATCACTGTGTTGACTCCACAAAAAACATACAGTCAGTAAAACTGGCTAACAACTGAAATGAACCAAATTATACAACATGTCTCAACTTATGTTTTTAATTTTCACTGCACCATATGACTCACAGCTCACTCTCTTGTGTTTGCACATTTTATTAAGTATGATAGAAGTATGCATGTTGCATTTCTGTTAATAACTGTCAGATCAAGATTGCTTTATCTGTAGGAAGTGGCATAAGCATTGTTTTCCTATTTACGAGCATATTTACACATTAAACCATATGTCCAACTGTTAAACTGTTGTTGGCATTTTACTGTGTTCCTGTACAGAGTGAATCTTTGTCGAGATAGATAGATACAAGTTTGTAGTGTTGGCTGTGTGATGTCATCGTGCTTTCAAATGGAGTAAATTCATTCTGGTTTCACTTCCTTCCACATTGTGTTAGTCTCACGCATACCTCTGAATATTACTTTTGAAAAACGTTCTCTTTCTATTTCTGCTTGTCTTAGTTATGAATAATGACCCCGGCAGATAAGGGAAGAAAAAGCAGTAGTTCAAAAGACCAGATTAAAACAGTTTTGGCAACATTTTCACAACTGATAACTATAATTTAAAATAACCATCTAAGAGAATCAGAAAACCAGTCCCAGTTTTGACAGGAGTATCTAAGATCTTTTGGAGAAGACATTCTGCGTCTCAACACCCGCACGTTTTGTTGTGATTGTGTATCTAAATCCCCTCAAAGCCGTGTGTGCTGTGTTTCACTTTAATGACTTAATGAAGACACTAAAAACAACCCTTTCTAACAATGCGCCTGGCAGACGGACCCTTTTTTCCACCGTCAAACTAGAAAAAGTGGATTTGGACACACCCTAAATGCACCTGCGCCATGCGCTTTACGCCGTGGGCTTAGAGCGTTAAAATAGGGCTCAGAAAATAACCCATGATGTACTTTACATGGAGATGTAGCTCACTTAAAAGATAAATTATGATGACTCCAAATTTCACAAGATGCCTGGGTTCATACAACACTTTCAAGTTGACCCCTTTGGTGTATGTATGTATACTGAAACAGGAATAGGCATAGTGATACAACACCTGAGAAAGAAGACCCCATTGACCTTACACCAAGATGCTTCTTATATTGTTGCATCCAAAGTTCCTGTTCAGACCAACTCTCTTATTCTTACTGGAGGTAGTCAGATGGTCCCTCTCCTCCTACTCTGTCAAAAGCTGACAAATCATCACCACTATACACCACCAATATCATTCTTAATAATTCAGTCCCTATACGGAACTTCCACAGCACACCAAACTAAGAGCACATCAGGTTGAAACAGATTACAACTGGACACTAGTTCAGAGTATTCTCCTGGCATTGATCAGGAAGAGCTATGTCAGCTACTTGGACATGGCTTCTGCCTTTTGTTCAAAACTGAAAACACGGAAGGAATTCAGAAGTTTTACAGTGCTACACGTGCTCTGCACACATACTCAAAGCTAGGGCTGTAGTCAAGACCACCTATGTCGAGTCCAAGAGAAGTCTGAGACCAGGACTAGTCGAGTCCGAGTCAAGACCGAGTCCAAAGAGGTTCGAGTCCGAGTCAAGACCGAGTCCAGGACAGAAAAGAAGGTCTTATGCATGACAGTATCAAGACAATCAATTTGTTGATATAAAAGCAAAAACAGTGTTAGAAAACCCAGGATTTATGAGTATAGCCATTCCCCTTGATATCATATGGTGATAACTCATAATAGCTACATAGACAATTCTGCTACAGTAAGTACTAGTACTGGGCATTTGAACAACTAAATTAGAACGTAGCTTCACTCCAGATGTAGTGTAGAAATGAAGTGACCAGTATTACAGAGTGGAGCCCTATGGTTGGTTTATGGCTTCCCTAAAAAATACTGTATTCTATTGTTATTTGGAGGTGAGGAAATACATGTATTTTCAGAAAACATTAAAGTTTGGTTAAACAACAACGAACAGAGTGTAATTTAAGATATGTTTGTTTTATTTGAGACAATATGCAGAATTTTAAAATAAATCCACCAGGAAGACGTTGTTTAGGGAACACACACACACACACACACACACACACACACACACACACACACACACACACACACACACACACACACACACACACACGACAGACAGCTGGCTCGGCAACGTTAGCTAATGTCCGCTAGCATACAAACGGGCTAACTATAGCCAGTTAGCTTTTTTATAACGTTACAAAAACCCACCCATGCCGTAAGAGCAAAGCTTATTTCATGCAATAAAACAAATAATGAATGAAAATGCCCAAAAACATCATCTTAACAAGTGTTACTTCATTACTTGATGGTGAGGGGCCATTGGCACGCATCAGTTTGACAGGTGCATCACAGGTGCAGATTGAACTGAGATCCATTTTTACCAGGTCTCTTCATATATCCTTCACTTTTTTGATACCCTGCCATGGCCAAAGTTTGAAACCAAACATTACTTTTTGATATAGAGGAAACTAGAAACAAGAAGTTGACAAAGCTGAGGAACCTTATTGCAATGGGTGGCTGCATATATACAGTATATAAAGAATATATGCTAGCCCCGCCCCTAGCAGTCAAAACTTCAATTGTAAGTTGAGTGATAAATGAATTGAAAAAATGAGGAAGAAGAGAGAGAGAGAGTTGCTGTGTAAGCAGAGAGGAACGTAAAAGAAGAACGTGATCAGAGATCAGCATCATTTAAAGAAAACACTTTGACTAACACCTTCAGCACTCTCCAGAGGCTAAAATATGGAGATGGTTTACCATGAAGAGGATTGTGTATATGAAAACATCCCTGATGTCTCAGCCAGGCGTGTTGAGTCAAAGATCTGCTCTGATGAAGACAGGAAAGTGACTGCTGCAGAGCCCGGTGAGAAAGAAATTCCTATGGTTTCACCTTTATAAGGTTCAGTTTTAAAATGCAACAATGTTAACAGTAAACAGTGTTAACTGTAAATAGACAGACTACATATTATTGTGTTTTGTACCTATAGGGCAATTGTACCTTCTTTACGTTCACAACAGTGCTGGTTATGCCACTGACAGACTCAGATTATTATTCTAAGTGTATGACAACATTATCAGAAGGATTTCTAAGGAGGTCGACCTTTCTGTTACAGTGTAACATCTGCTGAACCCAGCAGACTCCATGGAAATAAAGATATGTTTCTGATTCTTCTTCACTTGAAAAGAGGTTTTACAAGTGTTACTGGGTTATCTCAGTTGGTAGAGCAGGTGTACATATAGGTTTACTCCTCGATGCAGAAGGTCCAGGGTTTGAGTCTGACCTGTGACTATTTTCTGCCTGTCTTCCCCCTCTCTGTCACCTTTCATATCTAGCTGTCCTATCTATTGAAGGTGGAAATGACCAAAACTAACCTTTAAAAAGAGGTGTTACAGAGGCCGACCTCTGGAGGGATCCTTTCCATAATGTTGTCAGACACTTAAAATCATAATCTGAGAAAGTGGCAAAGCTCTTAATGAAAAGAATTGACTGATTGAAAATCAGCAGTTTGCATCAATATAGTATTTTGTCTCTAGTAAGTTATGGAATTACTGGAAGAAAAAAAAACTGAAGGTAAGTAACAGTAATAAAGAATAGTGTGTCTGATCCTGCCTCTCTCCGGCATCATGCAGCAGGTTTTCTTCATCACACTGGATGTCTGCATCATCTCTAAATACTACTACATGTGGTGTTTCATAGCTTTCACCTCCATTACTTTCTGAAAAGCAGTAAGATAGAGGTGTAGTGTTTTCACATTTAGTTTTTTATAGCTGTGTATGTAACCTCAGACATCTGACCCACATGTGACTCCAGTTGTGGCCACTGTGGTTTAACAAAAAAAAAAATTAACATGTATACGTATGTTTCCTCATAAAAACTCACACTTTATATCTTTTTACATATATATATATATATATATATATACATACACATATATATATTTACATACATACATATATATATATATATATATATATTGGTTATACATGCTATTTTAATCAGATGTTTAGAGACTTTAACTCATTTGATTATAGCAGATCCATTAGTAAAGTGGACTGATGTGTTAGGCTATATTAGGTCTCCACAAAATGGATGTCAGGGTTAGGGTTGGTCATGTAACTGAAAAAAGGTTTGATCTGATTGTGTGTGTGTGTGTGTGTGTGTGTGTGTGTGTGTGTGTGTGTGTGTGTGTGTGTGTGTGTGTGTGTATTACATACAGGTATTAAACGGTCCAGGCTGGCTGCTGTGGTCCTTGGACTCCTGTGTGTGATACAAGCTGCTGTCATCATTTTCCTCCTTCTTTCTCTCTGTGAGTATTCTGAACTTGTTTCTAATTTATAATCTCACCTCTGTAACAGGAAAGTGTTAACAGAAACACCTCAGTTCCAGAAAAGTCATTCACTCACAAGTTATGACAATAACATGCTCCAAGAGCATTAAGAAACATTATTATCACTGTGCAGTAGGGTTGGACAACATTGTCATTTTGTTTTCATCTTAATTTTAAAACAATATCCTTTACAACACTCACCGTAATTCTTACAGTAAACCTTTTAATCATTTTTAGTCCAGAACAATAATTTACTAGATTTTAGTCGAGAAAGCCATGTTTTAAATTGTGTTTTACATTTATTAATCTCTTTATTTGCTTAATCTAACTGAAGAGAGACTGAGAGTCCAATATTGGGCAAATGTCCCTGTAAAGTTCCTAGTTACATACCACTGTCTTAAAGTTTCTATCCCAGTCAGAATCTTTAAGTACCAAAGATTAAAGTAGTTTGTGACGCTGTAGAAGAAGATCAGAGATCCTTGTTCTGTGTTCTTGGCTGTTAAAATGAAATGAACCCCTTACAACCTAAAGTCTGCGTCCCTCATATGATACAGCCAACATCCAGATGTGTTATTGACACCACCTCGGCTCTGTGTATCTTAGAGAATACAAACTACCACTAATCTGATTCTGTTGTAATATTGATAACCTCTCCTCTCATAATGACAGTTTCAGAGAGAAACGAGTTCAAGAGAACCAACTTTGGTGAGTACGATGATAAAACTACTCCACTAATCAGGGTTTAGATCTTAAGGGGTGTACAGAAAGTCCATGTAAAGTAAATAAAGGTGTTATGCATGTTTAATATAATATAAATATTCCAGTTAAATCCTGTCAGTGAGGACTGATGAGATGATTTCTCAGGCAGAACACTGAAGTGACAAACAAGAGCAGAACAGAGCTAAAAGAAGAGTGGATAACAGGGACTTTAATTCATCATGGGGACAGATACATTACTCTAAATCAATATTAATGCTGCTCTGTGTCTGGTGCATATCTATAAAGGAAATTGTTTCGCCAATGACAACTTCACAAAGTCATGGTTGTTGTGTGTGTTTTCATGTTACAGAAGCCTTCCGCCCCCAAGTAGCCAGAAAATTAATAAAGATAAAAGAATATATTATGATATATTTGTCAGCCAGTAAACTTTGAGTCCAGCACAAACTAGGTCCCAGCATGCTAGATGACATAGGGGCTTATTAGAAGCTGTAAAAGGTAACTGTTTACAAGTATCACACTAACTACCTAGAATTGATAGATGAATGAACTATGTAATTGATGTGTTAAAGTGGACTGTCTCTTTAGTCATGGACTAGGACTCTGGACTCTCTAACTGGGATGTTTTGGGGCCCCTCCCCCCATGTTTCTGTAACTGTCATGACTAATGCTGCGTTCCAGACCCAGTTTTTATCCCGTAAATCACGACTTCAAGTCACAACTCACGACTCTGTAGTGTTCCAGGCAAAGTCATCACAAAACCTTCTGGCTAGCGTTAGCGTTAGCTAACTAGCGTCTACCTACGGTTGACTTCTTTTTTACTATGCTGTAACATTCAGCATTGTGTTCCTACATTTGTGGAGAGGATGAGATCCAAAAAGAAATCCTCTCAGGATCACTAGTGATCACTGATGCAGTTACAAGAAAGCTAATGCTACGATATTAGATGAAGAAGAGGAAAGAAACACCCTGTCATCTAGAGATCAATACAACAGACAATGGGGATTCTGTTTCAGATGCTGAGGCTGGTTTCAAAAACTTGACTGAGGAGAGAGAGGACCTGAAGAGGAAGCTGAATATCTCAGGTAAGTATGATGGATTTAATTATCAGAGTTTGGATCCAGAAGGGTGGTAGTCTGATGTAAAAAGTGATCATTTTACATGGGAAGTTCCCGGTAAATCTTACGATTGTCGTAAAGTTTCTTTTAAGTCAGAATCGCTAAATCCCTGAAACCTAAAGCTTTTGAGCAATCATTTGATACAGCCAACACACAGATGTGTCATTGACACCACTTTGGCTCGTTGTTTCTTAGTTGGTCTTCACAAAGTTAAACTTAATAAATAACCACTACTCTGATTATGATGACAAAAATGATAACCTCTCCTCTCAAAATGACAGTTTCAGAGAGAGACGCTTTGAAGAGAACCAACCTGGGTAAGTATGATGATGAAACTACTTTAACCATAGAGAGCTGAAGTCCCGCCCTTCTACTTCCTGTCCATGGGACCTTAATTCAGGGAGAAATATGAATGGGGGTGAATGGGGAAATTATTTTTTGATCCCCTTTGAATTTAGCCATGGATTACAAATATGTTCGTTCTTTTAAAAGAAAGCTTTTCAACCAAGGAAAGTCTCAGATTATTGTTAAACTGTGGAAATACACAATTAGAAAGACTAGACACTTCAATGTTGCATGGATACGTCTCGCTGAAGCTACAATGTCTCTGGGTACGTAACGTTATTAAAATGAGCAGAGGATCTAACTTGTTCTTTTGCTTATCTGCTGAAAACACTTCTCTGGATAAAACACATCAGGGTTTGTCCGAAATAAACCCCAGACTGAAAGCCGAGCTCATTCATTTGTTCACCAGAAACGTGATTTTAACCCCAACGTTATTCACTTTATAACGTCAGCCCTGGAGGTAACAAGTCCAGAAACAAAGCAATCAGGAAAGGTTAACTTATTAAACATTTTAAATTTAAAACAGATTATGAACGTGTGCTTGTTGCCCCGTGTGGGCTGATGAGCTCATCTATTGACATTTCTGAAAGCCTTCCTACAGTTGCTTAATAAAAGATTTCCACACAAACAGACCTACATGTGTCATTAGTATGAGAAAAAAAATGAGATTTTAACTGCGTCGGACGCAGTCATAATAATGTGGGCCAGATGTATGCCCGCAACGCCATCAAGACACCGTAGTACAAAAATCTTGCTGCAGTATCAATATTGAGGTATTTGGTAAAAAATCAAAGTCAAAAAGTCAAAGTCAAAGTCTGCTTTATTGTCATTTTCTTCACATGTCGAAACATACAAAGAGATCGAAATTACCTTTCCCTCTTTCCCACGGTGAAGACAAGACATATTTAACCAATTAGGTCCACAGACAAACATAACATTCATCCATCTATCCATCCATCCATCTTCATCCGCTTTATCCGGTATCGGGTCGCGCGGGCAGCAGCTCCAGTAGGGGACCCCAAACTTCCCTTTCCCTTTCCACATCAACCAGCTCCGACTGGGGGATCCCGAGGCGTTCCCAGGCCAGGTTGGAGATATGATCTCTCCACCTAGTCCTGGTTCTTCCCCGAGGCCTCCTCCCAGCTGGACGTGCCTGGAACACCTCCCTAGGGAGGCGCCCAGGAGGCATCCTTACCAGATGCCCGAACCACCTCAACTGGCTCCTTTTGACGCGAAGGAGCAGCGGCTCTACTCCGAGCTCCTCTCGGATGACTGAGCTTCTCTATCTCTAAGGGAGACGCCAGCCACCCTCCTGAGGAAACCCATTTCGGCCGCTTGTACCCTGGATCTCGTTCTTTCGGTCATGACCCAGCCTTCATGACCATAGGTGAGAGTAGGAACGAAAATTGCCTGGTAGATCGAGAGCTTTGCCTTCTGGCTCAGATTCTCCGACCAATCTCACGCTCCATGGTCCCCTCACTCGCAAACAAGACCCCAAGGTACTTAAACTCCTTCACTTGGGGTAAGGACTCATTCCCCACCTGAAGAAAGCGCTCCATCGATTTCCTGCTGAGAACCATGGCCTCAGATTTAGAGGTGCTGATCCTCATCCCAGCCGCTTCACACTCGGCTGCGAACCGATCTAGTGAGTGCTGAAGGTCACAGACCGATGATGCCATCAGGACCACATCATCCGCAATAAGCAGCGATGAGATCCCGAGCCCACCGAACTGCAACCCCTCCCCGCCCCGACTATGCCTCGATATCCTGTCCATAAATATTACAAACAGGATTGGTAAAAAAGCGCAGCCCTGGCGGAGGCCAACCCTCACCTGGAACGAGTCCGACTTATTGCCGAGAACCCGAGCACAGCTCTCGCTTTGGTCATACAGAGATTGGATGGCCCTGAGAAGGGACCCCCTCACCCCATATTCCTGCAGCACCTCCCACAATTTCCCCCGGGGGACCCGGTCATACGCCTTCTCCAGATCCACAAAACACATGTAGACTGGTTGGGCATACTCCCAGGCCCCCTCGAAGATCCTTGCGAGAGTAAAGATCTGATCCGTTGTTCCACGACCAGGACGGAATCCGCATTGTTCCTCTTCAATCCGAGGTTCGATTATCGGCCGAACCCTCCTTTCCAGCACCTTGGAGTAGACTTTACCAGGGAGGCTGAGAAGTGTGATACCCCTGTAATTGGCACACACTCTCTGGTCCCCCTTTTTGAAGAGGGGAACCACTACCCCGGTCTGCCATTCCTTAGGCACCGTCCCAGACTTCCACGCAATGTTGAAGAGGCGTGTCAACCAAGACAGCCCCTCCACACCCAGAGCTTTCAGCATTTCTGGACGGATCTCATCAATCCCTAGGGCTTTGCCGCTGTGGAGTTGTTTGACTACCTCAGCGACCTCCACCAGGGAAATTGACGACAATCCCCCATCATCCTCCAGCTCTGCCTCCACCACAGATCTGGATTTAGGAGTTCCTCAAAGTGCTCCTTCCACCGCCCTATTACCTCCTCAGTTGAGGTCAACAACGTCCCATCCTTACTGTATACAGCTTGGATGATTCCTCGCTTCCCCCTCCTGAGGTGGCGAACGGTTTTCCAGAAGCACCTTGGTGCCGACCGAAAGTCCTTCTCCATATCTTCTCCAAACTTCTCCCACACCCGCTGCTTTGCCTCTGTCACGGCAGAGGCTGCAGCCCTTCGGGCCCGTCGGTACCCTGCAACTGCCTCCGGAGTCCTCCGAGACAACATATCCCGGAAAGACTCCTTCTTCACTCGGACGGCTTCCCTGACCACCGGTGTCCACCAAGGTGTTCGTGGGTTACCGCCCCTTGAGGCACCTAAAACCCTAAGACCACAGCTCGCCGCCGCTGCTTTAGCAATGGAAACTTTGAACATTGTCCACTCAGGTTCAATGCCCCCAGCCTCCACAGGGATGTCCGAAAAGCTCCGTTGGAGGTGTGAGTTGAAAGTCCGTCAGACAGGGGCCTCCTCCAGACGTTCCCAGTTTACCCGCACTACCCGTTTGGGCTTACCAGGTCTGTCCAGAGTCTTCCCCCACCCCCTGACCCAACTCACCACCAGATGGTGATCAGTTGACAGCTCTGCCCCTCTCTTCACCCGAGTGTCCAAAACATACGGCCTCAGATCAGATGAAACGATTATAAAATCGATCAGTGACCTTTGGCCTAGGGTGCTCTGGTACCAATTACACTTATGAGCATCCCTATGTTCGAACAAGGTGTTTGTGATGGACAATCCATGACTAGCACAGAAGTCCAACAACAGACAACCACTCTGGTTTAGATCAAGGAGGCCGTTCCTCCCAATCACGCCTCTCCAAGTATCTCCATCATTGCCCACGTGTGCGTTGAAGTCCCCCAGCAGAACTATGGAGTCCCCTACTGGAGCCCCACACAGGACTCCATTCAGGGTCTCCAAGAAGGCCGAATACTCCGAACTCTTGTTTGGTGCAAATGCACAAACAACAGTCAGAGTTTTCCCCCCCATCACCCGCAGGCGTAGCGAGGCGGCCCTCTCGTCCACCGGGGTAAACTCCAACGCAGCGGCACTCAGCCGGGGACTTGTGAGTATCCCCACACCCGCCCGGCGCCTCACACCATGGGCAACTCCGGAGTAGGACAGAGTCCAACCCCTATCCAGGAGTACGGTTCCAGAACCGAGACTGTGCGTAGAGGTAAGCCCCACCAGATCTAACCAGTAGCTCTCCACCTCCCGCACAAGTTCCGGCTCCTTCCCCCACAGAGAGGTGACATTCCATGTCCCCAGAGCCAGCCTCTGCCGCCCGGTTCTGGTCCGTCGAAGCCCCTGACCTTCGCTGCCACCCATATAGCAGCGCACCCGACCCCTTTGGATCCTCCCACAGGTGGTGGGCCCATGGGCTGGAGGAAGAGGTGCCACGTTGCTTGTTCGGGCTGTGCCCGACCGGGCTCCGTGGCAAACCCGGCCACCAGACGCTTGCTCACGAGCCCACCGTCTGGGCCTGGCTCCAGACGGGGGCCCCGGGCTTCCTCCGGGCGGGGTCTCTCTATCCCTTCCTTGCTCAACCATTGAAGTCTTCGAACCATTCTTTGTCTGGCCCCTCCCCTGAGACCTCTTTGCCTTGGGAGACCCTACCAGGAGCACAAAGCTCCAGACAACACAGCCCTCAGGTTCATAGGGACACACAAACCTCTCCACCACGATAAGGTAATGGTTCCCATTCAAGTAAACAATATAAAAAGCAAAAATAAGAAGACATATACAATGAGGAAAATAATAGCAGCATAAAATATTACGATATTTGATTTTCTCCATATCCTCCAGCTCTAGTTTTAGATGAAGAGGAACCAACAGATCATTTAAGACTATAAAGTGCAACACAGATTAAATAATCAACTGTTTATAAATTTAGATTCCTAAATGAATAGTAATAAGGTGCTACATCATAATCCACACTTCTTCTTTCCAGCAGTCCCATTCAGCAGTTTCTGATACTCTGTTATCTAAAGAGAACTTGTGCTACTCTAACATTTGTAGAGAATTCTGTTTCAGATGCTGAGGCTGGTTTCAAAAACCTGACTGAGGAGAGAGACGACCTGAAGAGGAAGCTGAATAACTTCTTAGGTAAGTGTGGTGAACAATTCAATAATCAAAGAAGAGGGCAAGTCCAATAATGGACAACTGCCTGTGATTATGATACATGTAAAGTTCTCGGTAAATATTAAGATTGTCCAGAAATAGAAGAGAGAGACAGATATTGGAGTGTTAACAAAGCGTTTTGGATGGTGTCCAACTGGATGCTCTGTGTGCTTTTCTGATTTTCTTCTGAAACCTAGCTAGACCAACCTATGACCAGTGGGTTAAAGCTCTGACCAGGAGAAGAGCTCCTGAATGCTGGGACCCGCTGTTTATGTGGACCTCCCATTCCCTACCACATGAATATTAAAATATTAAAAATATTAAAACAGCCCGCCCCTGATAGATTTCTGAGGGGTCTGAAAAACACTGACATGACAGCTTGCACACAAATACTTAAAATGACACATGTATTGTAGTTTGTATATATATACATATTTTTTTTAATTTGTATAAATATATACTCTATAAATACATTTCCAGATATTTCTTTTGTGTACTTTTGAGTTGGAAATAAATATATTTTATACAATAAAAACTAAAAAACATATACATCATTTGTGCCGATGAGCAATCAGTTACTGAATAGATACATAGGCACTTAGACATTTGATATTTTGCATGTTTTTTTTATTAAATCATCTTAGCTAGTGGACTGATGATTGCTTAATCTACCTGGACGGTATGGGAAACACTGATATATGAAAATATTATTTTTTACTGGGAAGAAGACGGCTATACAACACGTAAATAGAGTTCCTGTTCCGAGTGAATGAGACACAAAATCCTCATCATGTCTGTTCCAAACTCTGATAACTCAACAGAACATCACAGAGTGGGCTTCTCAGTGTCACCATGCAGTCAATGTCAAGAGATGTAGTCCGTCACAAACATCGCTCTGCATTTCAAATATGTCAACAATATTCCTTCCTTGTCCATTCTTCCATTACTAAGTTATAGCATAACTCCAAAAGGAAGAAGACTACCAGCTACAGAATGAATGGTGCAATAGATTTAGATTTAGATGTGAACAGTTTTGCTCACATGTAATTCATAATTCTGGCCTCATATAACATGTATGACCACTGTCACATTTACATTTGTTGACTTTACAATCATTTTTATTTTACATCAAATAACGTATTGCCCTGTTGTTGTCCCAATGATAATAATGTTGTTTATTTGGGTTCTTTCTGTTTTCACTAAGCTCAAGGACGATGGGAGTATTTCAGCGGTAGTTTCTACCACATTTCTTCTTTCGAGAAAACCTGGCAAGAGAGTAGAGATGACTGTCTTCAAAAGGGTGCAGACCTGGTGATTATCAACAGCAAAGAAGAAGATGTACGTACGTGTGTGTGTGTGTGTGTGATTGTCAGATTAATTTTAGAAGAAGAATACATGTTGATACAAGTTGATACATTGAAATTAGTTCAATGGGTGTGAATTTTTTAAAGATTATGTTATATTGTTTAAAGTGTGTTACTCTTTTAAAAAAAAGAATTTCATGAGAACATTTGAGAAAAGACTGTGGATTGGCCTGACTGACTCAGAGACAGAGGGGACGTGGAAATGGGTGGACGGGACTCCACTGAATGAAAGGTTCACACATGTTTTTCCATTTGGTCCATTCAAACTAAATCACTATCTTGTGTTTCTTATGTTTTGTTCTCTGATCAAATCTCTTTTTTCAGCTACTGGGCTTCTAAGGAGCCTAACGGTGGGAGAACGGAGAACTGTGTGGAACTACAGAATTTTGTTTTTGAAAACAGCTGGAATGATGTAAACTGTTCCGCTCCACTCTACTCGATCTGTGAAGTGAAAGTCCGTCCATAACTCTCCATCCAAACCAACCAGACAGAGAACTAACGACGATAAATATATTGCTGATACAACTTAAATCTTCACAAAAGCAACCTGAATGTGCTCATGTGGACACATCATTTCCAAGTAAAAACAGCATTTTAGGATTTGCCAGCTCAGTGGGTGATAATCTGGAGCCTGGTGATTTGCTCTGCAGTAAAGTGACCTGTTAACATCTAGAAACTAATGTCCAACCAGTTCACTGCTTTGGCTGAAAAGAAAGAAGAAAAAACTACATATGTAGTACATGCTTTGAGTTATTGCTCGCTGAATGAATGTATAAATGTTTATGGGTGGGTGGGGGGGGGTGTGTGCGTCTGGCCACATCACGGGGGGGGTGTAGTCCCGTCTCATTGGTTTATCTATGACCTGTTTTCTTTGTCATTATGTTTTTGAAGGCAGCCTCTTTAACACATCTCAAGGTACGGTTAAAAGGAGGGATGTGGAGGACAGAACGGGGGCTGTTAATTCAGGAGAAAGATTGTGAAATAAAATGTTTTGTGTTATGTGGAGAATTCAATAAATATATTTGTCCTAGTTCATAGCACAGACTGAATTTCAATCTTGTATATTGCCTTTCTATCATAATTACACAATGTTTCCAACGTCACTAACGTCACTTACACCGCAATATTGTTTCTCTTATCATGGCAACCGCACTTTAAAATTCCTTTTGTTTGACGGCATTTTACTTACTCAGTCTACCATATTTTCAATGTCTATTTCTTGCCTGTATTTCTTGCCTTGTATTTCTTTCGTGCTTACTTGTTTGTGTGTTATTGTTTTTGTTTTTCTGTTTTTTGCTGTTGCTGCTATGCTGCTACTTGTAACGACAGAATTTCCCCGTCGTGGGATAAATAAAGTATAATCTAATCTAATCTAATCTCTAATCTAAGCTGACTTTACCTTTTTTAACTCAGTCTTATTGTGCTTCAAAACACTAGTGGGGTTTTTCCATTTCATGGTACCTGCTCGACGCACCTTCACTTATCTTTTTAGTTTTTCCAATTATGAAATAAAAGTCCCTGGTACCTGCCAAAAGGTACATTTTTTTAGTATCACCTCCATCGAGGTTCCAAGCGAGATGAGGCAATCCCAAAAGAAAATCTGCAGACTGCTGATTGGTTGGAGAGAATCGTCACTAATCACTGCGTCAGACGGGGTGAACATACTGACATTTTAAAATAGTTTGGCCAGCGGTGTTTTTTTGCGGACTCCAGCTTCTTTTGAAACTAAATGTGTCTTCTGGCAAACAACCACACACCGAGAATCAAAAATAACACACCTTCCACATTCTGTGTGTGTGTCGCGTTGGGTCATGGCCGTTTCCTGTGCAGTAGGTATGACGACCAGCCACGCTTGCCTCCAAATCTGCAATGGAAAATGGAGGACAGGGCACCGAGGCCTAGTCCAGCAAGCAGAGCTGGTACTAGCAGTGGTAAAGCCCCATAGTACTTGCATAAAGGGCCCCAGCTTACATCCAGGACATGGTCAACCCCAAAACACCCCAACCCACCCACTCTGCTCTAACAACCCGCTTGCTGCCCCCTCACAACGAGGGAGAACTAATCACTCAACGAAATCCCAACTGTTTGCTGTCCTGGCCCCCAAATGGTGGAATGAGCTCCCCATTGACATGAGAATGGCTTCCGACTACACCTCGGATTAAAAAAAATAAAATGTTTAACAACAAAAAAATGTCACGTTCATATAGCTCTTTGTAATTTGGCTTATTCAAAGCCAATGTACTTGCACGTGTTGTCTGGAGTTTGCACCTTCAAAGTTGAAAGCACTTAATTTAAAGTCACTTTGGATAAAAGCTTCATCTTAAGGACATGTAATGTATCCTAAATGAAAAACCGAATTAACAAACTGTCTTTCAATGGGACAACAAAAGGGCAATTTGGGGAGAAAATAAAAAGGATTGTAAATTCAGAAAATTTCAATGTGACAGTTGTGACGAAGGACGACTTCCGCAAGCAGGTACAACTGGCTGCTGGAAAATCCGCCAATCAGGACCGGCACTGAGCTCTGCTGCTCTCTGAAGAAGACAGCGTAACCTCCGTGCTCCGCCATCCGCCAACACCCACCAGGTCCAGATCTGTTGTAGAACAGCTGCGGTCATGACTGACAGCTGATGTCACGAGGACCCACGAGATCTTGCAACTTCATGTAGAGTAGAACCACAAAACCACCACCGGTTAGTTTCCATCCAGAGGAGTATAGAGGAACCTACTCTGTGCTGTTTTCAAGGTGTAGTGCAGGGAGTTGAACACTGTCAAGCGACTTTGAGCTCGGGAAAAGCGCTATACAAATTCAATTTATTATTATTTTTAGATATGATCCGCCGTGAGCACGCTCTATTTTATTTTGAAAATTAACAAGATGTTTTTTTTTGTTTCTGTGCTCGACTTCCTGTCCCGCACTATCTGCTGTGTTCTGAATTGCTGCGGAGCTCTCCGGCATCCGTAAAAAAAAGAAGCTCTGCGTATCTGCTCTGGAGGGTTGTATATACATGTATGTAAACATGCAGTATATAAAAATACTGTTTTTACAGTATATATATATATATATATAATAAATTCAGACCTTGCATTCTACTTGATGCCCCCTGGTGTCCACAACCTCTAAAAGACCAACCAAATATACAGTCCTCCCCAACCACCACAACAACACTGGTTTTAAATGTCCTATGAGGCCAGTGTTAGGAATTCTACTTGAGAAGAACAGGAGGGACATTGACCTCTGGTGGACAGGGAACAGCAGCAGTAACAAGATGGAAGAGTTTGGCAGTTAGTTAAAAGTTTGCATGAGTTGTTGAGCTGCTAATCTAATGACACTAATTGCACTGCATTTCTCCCCCCCCCTTCGCTACTTCGGGCTTTGAGGACGTAGTCCAATTCTGCACCACCACGTGTTCACCCGGACTTCTGACGACTCGTCCCGGCTGCTCACCTCCATTTCCTCTGCTCCTCAGTGTGTCAACTTCCCCACTGTCCTCCGTGCCAGGCAGTCAAATAACACAAAAGCATGGTAATGAACAATAATATGATTACTACAGAAGGATGCATGAAATCATGCTTAAATGTAATTTTTCCATTACAGGATCTACTTTTTCTGTCTCTCTTCTTTTCGGGGGCATTTTAGGCCTTTATTTCCCCAGGACAGATGAAGATATGAAAGGGGAGAGAGGGGGTGATTGACATGTAACAAAGCGCCACAGGTCAGAGTCAAACCCGCAGTGCCTGTGTTGAGGGGGAAACCACTATGTGTGTGTGCACCTGCTCTAACAACTGAGCTAACCCGGCCGCCTTCTTCCTCGTTTCCCGGTAAATGTTTCTTCTTCTCCTGGAAAACGTGAGACTACAAACTAAGACACAGAGTTAAAGAAGGTGAAGTCAGCTTATGAGACGCTGGAAACATTGTGTAATTATGATAGAAAGGCAATATACAAGATTGAAATTCAGTCTGTGCTATGAACTAGGACAAATATATTTATTGAATTCTCCACATAACACAAAACATTTTATTTCACAACGACCAAAGTGTAGACCCTAACAAACACATGAAGGCACTGTGAATATATTGGAAGTATCTGCTGACGTAGTTGATGTTGCGACCTAGAAGTATTTTATAATTTCATAATTTCCTAGAATAGGGATATGCTTAGAATTCTGTAGGGAAATCACTATTTTAATTGTAATTTAATTTGATAAAAATTCTGGATATTATTCAGATTTATGTTACTAA
The DNA here is from genome assembly GCF_008692095.1 of Etheostoma spectabile. Taxonomy (NCBI): domain Eukaryota; kingdom Metazoa; phylum Chordata; class Actinopteri; order Perciformes; family Percidae; genus Etheostoma; species Etheostoma spectabile. The sequence goes on along the minus strand of NC_045740.1, from coordinate 34,388,682 downwards.
GAGATGAACGTTCAGTTATGATGACGTAATAAGCCAGCGCCGGAGCGTATTGGAGAGGCAAAGTAAGAAGATGTGTTGTAAAAAGATACTTCCAACAGAACTAACAAAATAAAGTTGCAAAAGAGAAGACGGAGTCTGTTTTAAGTGTGCAACATTGACAATATAATGAAATGTGACAAGATACTAAAATGACAACTTGATGGCTAAAAAGAAATCATAAGACATGTAATAATGCCAAAAAACCTGTTTTAGTCAATGTAAAAATAGAAAATGAACAAATAAATAACACGTTTTCTAGAATAGACATTCTCTTTCCTCCACATCCCTCCTTTTAACCGTACCTTGAGATGTGTTAAAGAGGCTGCCTTCACAACATAATGACAAAGAAATCAGGTCCTAGATAAACCAATGAGACGGGACTACACCCCCCCCTGTGATGTGGCCAGACGCACACATCCCCCCCCATAAACATTTATACATTCATTCAGCGAGCAATAACTCAAAGCATGTACTACATATGTAGTTTTTTCTTCTTTCTTTTCAGCCAAAGCAGTGAACTGGTTGGACATTAGTTTCTAGATGTTAACAGGTCACTTTACTGCAGAGCAAATCACCAGGCTCCAGATTATCACCCACTGAGCTGGCAAATCCTAAAATGCTGTTTTTACTTGGAAATGATGTGTACATGAGCACATTCAGGTTGCTTTTGTGGAGATTTAAATTGTATCAGCAATATATTTATCGTTGTTAGTTTTCTGTCTGGTGGGTTTGGATGGAGAGTTATGGACGGACTTTCATTTCACAGATCGAGTAGAGTGGAGCGGTACAGCGTAGATCATTCCAGCTTTTTTCTGAATCAAATTTCTTTATTTTCACACAGTTCTCCTTTTCCCCACCGTTAGGCTCCCCGGAATCCCAGTAGCTGAAAAAAGAGATTTGATCAGAGAACACAACATAAGAAACACAAGTTAGTGATTTAGTTTGAATGGACCAAATGGAAAACATGTGTGAACCTTTCATTCAGTGGAGTCCCGTCCACCCATTTCCACGTCCCCTCTGTCTCTGAGTCAGTCAGGCCGATCCACATGAGCTTCTGGAATTTTCTTAAGAAATCCTTGTTTAAAAAAGAGTCAAATACTTTAAACAATATAACAGAATCTTTACAACGTTCACACCTAATGAACTAATTTCAATGTATCAGCCTGTATCAACATGTATTCTTCTTCTGAAATTTATCGGACACACACACACACACACACACACACACGTACCTGTTCTTCTTTGCTGTTGATAATCACCAGGTTTGCACCCTTTAGAATACAGTCATCTCTACTCTCTTTCCAGGTTTTCTCAATAGAAGAAATGTGGTAGAAACTACCGCTGAAATACTCCCATCGTCCTTGAGCTTAGTGAAAACAGAAAGAAATGTAAATGTGCTGTATTTATATAGCACTTTTCTATTCTTAACAACTATTCAAAGCACTTTTACATCATACAGGGAACATTCACCATTCACACACTGTGGCCAAGACTGTACAAGGTGCCACCTGCTCAAACACACACACATTCACACACTCCAATGCGCAGCACCAGGTGCAACTCGGGGTTCAGTGTCTTGCCCAAGGACACTTCAACATGGGACTGCAGGGCCAGACATTGAACCACCAACCTTCCGATTGGCAGGCAACCGCTCTACCACTGAGCCACAGCCGCCCCAAAGAATCCATATGAAAAACATTATTATCACAGGGCAATATGTTATTTGGTGGAAATTAAAAATGATTGTAAAATCAACAAATATAAATGTGACAGTAGTCATACATGTTGCATGAGGCCAGTATTATGAAATACATGTGTGCAAAACTGTTTACATCCACAAAGTCAATATATAAATTCTTAAAATCTATTGCACCATTCATTCTGTAGCTGGTAGTCTTCTTCCTTTTGGATTTATGCTATAACTTAGTAATGGAAGAATGGACAAGGAAGGAATATTGTTGACATATTTGAAATGCAGAGCGATGTTTGTGACGGACTACATCTCTTGACATTGACTGCGTGGTGATACTGAGAAGCCCACTCTGTGATGTGCTGTTGAGTTATCAGAGTTTGGAACAGACATGATGAGGATTTTGTGTCTCATTCACTCGGAACAGGAACTCTCTTTACGTGTTGTATGGCCGTCTTCTTCCCAGTAAAACATCAACGTTTCACAAAAGCGATCATAAAATAATATTTTCATATATCAGTGTTCCCCATACCGTCCAGGTAGATTAAGCAATCATCAGTCCACTAGCTAAGATGATTTAATAAAAAAAACATGAAAAATAACAAATGTTTATGTGCCTATGTATGATCTACTCAGTAATAATAATAATAATAATAATAATAATAATAATAATACATTTTATTTAAAGACGCCTTTCTTGGCACTTAAGGACACCGCACAGGGAATTCATAAATTATGAACAGCAAAACAAATACTATACAGCAAAACAAATACTATACAGCAAAAAATACTATCAGCAAACAAATACTATACACAACAAACTACAACAAAAAAATACTATACAACAAACAAAAATACTACAAGCAAAACAAATACTATACAACAAACAAATACATACAGCAAAACAAATACTATACAGCAAAACAAATACTATACACAAACAATACTATACAACAAAACAAATACTACACAGCAAAACAAATACTGTACAGCAAAACAAATACTATACAGCAAAACAATACTATACAGCAAACAACTACAGCAAACAATACTATACAACAAAACAAATACTATACAACAAAACAAATACTATACAACAGCAAAACAAATACTATACAACAAAACAAATACTATACAGCAAAACAAATACTATACAACAAAACAAATACTATACAGCAAAACAAATACTATACAACAAAACAAATACTATACAGCAAAACAAATACTACACAGCAAAACAAATACTATACAGCAAAACAAATACTACACAGCAAAACAAATACTATACAACAAAACAAATACTATACAGCAAAACAAATACTACACAGCAAAACAAATACTATACAACAAAACAAACACTATACAGCAAAACAAATACTATACAGCAAAACAAATACTATACAGCAAAACAAATACTACACAGCAAAACAAATACTATACAACAAAACAAATACTATACAACAGCAAAACAAATATTATACAGCAAAACAAATACTATACAACAGCATAACAAATACTATACAACAGCAAAACAAATACTATACAACAGTAAAACAAATACTAGGAACGGCCTCCCTGATCTAAAACAGAGTGGTTGTCTGTTGTTGGACTTCTGTGCTAGTCATGGATTGTCCATCACAAACACCATGTTCGAACATAGGGATGCTCATAAGTGTACTTGGTACCAGAGCACCCTAGGCCAAAGGTCAATGATCGATTTTATAATCGTTTCATCTGATCTGAGGCCGTATGTTTTGGACACTCGGGTGAAGAAAGGGGCAGAGTTGTCAACTGATCACCATCTGGTGGTGAGTTGGGTCAGGGGATGGGGGAGGACTCTAGACAGACCTGGTAAGCCCAAACGCGTAGTGCGGGTAAATTGGGAACGTCTGGAGGAGGCTCCTGTCTGACAGACTTTCAACTCACACCTCCGGCGGAGCTTTTCGTGCATCCCTGTGGAGGCTGGGGGCATTGAACCTGAGTGGACAATGTTCAAAGTTTCCATTGCTGAAGCTGCGGCGGCGAGCTGTGGTCTTAGGGTCTTAGGTGCCTCAAGGGGCGGTAACCCACGAACACCCTGGTGGACACCGGTGGTCAGGGAAGCCGTGCGACTGAAGAAGGAGTCCTTCCGGGATATGTTATCCCAGAGGACTCCGGAGGCAGTAGCAAGGTACCGACGGGCCCAAAGGGCTGCAGCCTCTGCCGTGACAGAGGCAAAGCAGCGGGTGTGGGAGAAGTTCGGAGAAGACATGGAGAAGGACTTTCGGTCGGCACCAAGGTGCTTCTGGAAAACCGTTCGCCACCTCAGGAGGGGGAAGCGGGGACTCATCCAAGCTGTATACAGTAAGGATGGGACGTTGTTGACCTCAACTGAGGAGGTAATAGGGCGGTGGAAGGAGCACTTTGAGGAACTCCTAAATCCAGCTGACACGTCCTCTGTGGTAGAGGCAGAGCTGGAGGATGATGGATTGTTGTAAATTTCCCTGGTGGAGGTTGCTGAGGTAGTCAAACAACTCCACAGCGGCAAAGCCCTAGGGATTGATGAGATCCGTCCAGAAATGCTGAAAGCTCTGGGTGTGGAGGGGCTGTCTTGGTTGACACGCCTCTTCAACATTGCGTGGAAGTCTGGGACGGTGCCTAAGGAGTGGCAGACAGGGGTGGTGGTTCCCCTCTTCCAAAAGGGGGACCAGAGGGTGTGTGCCAATTACAGGGGTATCACACTTCTCAGCCTCCCTGGTAAAGTCTACTCCAAGGTGCTGGAAAGGAGGGTTCGGCCGATGGTCGAACCTCGGATTGAAGAGGAACAATGCGGATTCCGTCCTGGCCGTGGAATACCGGACCAGATCTTCACTCTCGCAAGGATCTTGGAGGGGGCCTGGGAGTATGCCCAACCAGTCTACATGTGTTTTGTGGATCTGGAGAAGGCGTATGACCGGGTCCCCCGGGAGAAATTGTGGGAAGTGCTGCGGGAGTATGGGGTAAGGGGGTTCCTTCTCAGGGCCATCCAATCTCTGTATGACCAAAGCGAGAGCTGTGTCCGGGTTCTCGGCAGTAAGTCAGACTCGTTCCAGGAGGGTTGGCCTCCGCCAGGGCTGCGCTTTGTCACCAATCCTGTTTGTAATATTTATGGACAGGATATCGAGGCGTAGTCGGGGCGGGGAGGGGTTGCAGTTCGGTGGGCTCAGGATCTCATCGCTGCTTTTTGCAGATGATGTGGTCCTGATGGCGTCATCGGTCTGTGACCTTCAGCACTCACTAGATCGGTTCGCAGCCGAGTGTGAAGCGGCTGGGATGAGGATCAGCACCTCTAAATCTGAGGCCACGGTTCTCAGCAGGAAACCGATGGAATGCTTACCCCAAGTGAAGGAGTTTAAGTACCTTGGGGTCTTGTTCGCGAGTGAGGGGACCATGGAGCGTGAGATTGGTCGGAGAATCGGAGCAGCGGGTGCGGTATTACATTCTGTTTATCGCACCGTTGTGACGAAAAGGGAACTGAGGCAGAAGGCAAAGCTCTCGATCTACCGGGCAATTTTCGTTCCTACCCTCACCTATGGGCCTGAAGGTTGGGTCATGACCGAAAGAACGAGATCCAGGGTACAAGTGGCCGAAATGGGTTTCCTCAGGAGGGGGGCTGGCGTCTCCCTTAGAGATAGGGTGAGAAGCTCAGTCATCCGAGAGGAGCTCGAAGTAGAGCCGCTGCTCCTTCACGTCGAAAGGAGCCAGTTGAGGTGGGTTCGGGCATCTGGTAAGGATGCCTCCCGTGCGCCTCCCGAGGGAGGTGTTCCAGGCACGTCCAGCTGGGAGGAGGCCTCGGGGAAGATCCAGGACTAGGTGGAGGGACTTCCAGCTGGGAGGAGGCCTTGGGGAAGACCCAGGACTAGGTGGAGGGACATCCTGCTGGGAGGAGGCCTCGGGGAAGACCCAGGACTAGGTGGAGAGATTATATCTCTAACCTGGCCTGGGAACGCCTCGGGATCCCCCAGTCGGAGCTGGTTGATGTGGCTCGGGAAAGGGAAGTTTGGGGTCCCCTACTGGAGCTGCTGCCCCCGCGACCTGATACCGGATAAGCGGATGAAGATGGATGGATGGATGGAAAACAAATACTATACAGCAAAACAAATACTATACAACAGCAAAACAAATACTATACAGCAAAACAAATACTATACAGCAAAACAAATACTATACAGCAAAACAAATACTATACAGCAAAACAAATACTATACAGCAGCAAAACAAATACTATACAGCAAAACAAATACTATACAACATCAAAACCAATACTATACAACAGCAAAACAAATACTATACAACAGCAAAACAAATACTATACAGCAACAAAACAAATACAATACAACAGCAAAACAAATACTATACAACAGCAAATTAAATACTATACAGCAAAACAAATACTATACAGCAAAACAACAGAAAAGGCAGAGCAATAGACATTTAGGTGGAATAGGAAGTTTCAAACAGATGTGTTTTTAGTTTTTAGTAACTGAATGTTCCTCGGCACAAATAATGTAATGGCACGTTTGGTTTGTGTTGTTTAGTTTTTATTATATATTGTATTCATTTCCAACTCACCAACTAGGTCCATAGAAGAAAATACAATATATATTTATACACATATACAAATACAAAAACGTAGATACATATATAAACTGCAATACATGTGCAATTTTCAGAATTTGTGTGCAACCTGTCATGTGTTTTTCAGACCCCTCAGAAATCTTTCAGGGGTGGGCTGTTTTAATATTTATGTGGTAGGGGGTGGGAGGTCCACATAAACAGCGGGTCCCAGCATTCAGGAGCTCTTCTCCTGGTCAGAGATTTAACCCACTGGTCATAGGTTGGTCTAGCTAGGTTTCAGAAGAAAATCAGAAAAGCACACAGAGCATCCAGTTGGACACCATCCAAAACGCTTTGTTAACACTCCAATATCTGTCTCTCTCTTCTATTTCTGGACAATCTTAATATTTACTGGGAACTTTACATGTAAATTAATCACTTGCATTTGTCCATTATTGGACTTACACCCTTCTGGATCCAAACTCTGATTATTAAATCCATCTGACTTACTTAAGAAGCTATTCAGCTTCCTCTTCAGGTCATCTCTCTCCTGAGTCAGGTTTTTGAAACCAGCCTCAACATCTGAAACAGAATTCTCTACAAATGTTAGAGTAGCACAAGTTCTCTTTAGATAACAGAGTATCAGAAACTGCTGAATGGGACTGCTGGAAATATGAAGTGTGGATTATGATGTAGCACCTTATTACTATTCATTAAAGAATCTAAATTCATAAAAAGATTTTATTATTTAATCTGTGTTGCACTTTATTGTCTTAAATGATCTGTTGGTTCTTCTTCATCAGGTTTTTGAAACCAGCCTCAATATCTGAAACAGAATCCCCATTGTCTGTTGCATTGATCTATAGATGACAGGGTGTTTCTGTCAGGGTGTGACAGTCCACTCTAACACATCATTTACATAGTTCATTCATCTATCACTTATAGGTAGTTAGTGTAATACTTGTAGTAGTTAGCTAATGCTAACGCTAGCCAGAAGGGTTTGTGATGACTTTGCCTGGAACGCTACCAAGTTTTGAGTTGTGACTTGAAGTCATGATTTACGGGATAAAAACTGGGTCTGGAACGCAGCATTAGTCATGACAGTTACAGAAACATGGGGGGAGGGGCCCCAAAACATCCCAGTTAGAGAGTCCAGAGTCCCAGTCCATGACTAAAGAGACAGTCCACTTTAACACATCAAGTACATCGTTCATTCATCTATCAATTCTAGGTAGTTAGTGTGATACTTGTAAACAGTTACCTTTTACAGCTTCTAATAAGCCCCTATGTCATCTAGCATGCTGGGACTCAAAGTTTACTGGCTGACGAATATATCATAATATATTTATTTCTCTTTATTCATTTTCTGGCCACTTGGGGGCGGAAGACTTCTGGAACATGATAACACACACAACAACCATGACTTTGTGAAGTTGTCATTGGCTAAACAATTTCCTTTATAGATATGCACCAGACACAGAGCAGCATTAATATTGATTTAGAGTAATGTATCTGTCCCCATGATGAATTCAAGTCCCTGTTATCCACTCTTCTTTTAGCTCTTTTCTGGTCTTGTTTGTCACTTCAGTGTTCTGCCTGAGAAATCATCTCATCAGTCCTCACTGACAGGATTTAACTGGGATATTTATATTACACTTTGTGTAATTATTTCTCCTCACGTTTCTTGCGACCCTGTTGACTATTAGCAACAAAACATTGGATTGTTCGGTGATCACGCCTCAATATCTTTGCTACTTAGAGTAGAGTGCTGCATCCCTCTGAAGGGTATTTTACAATTTTTGACTTTTCAGAGTCTGTTAAATCTCTTTTTTTGCCCATTTTGTCTGAGGTTAAGAAGTATAATAATCATAATTATGCACACCTTGATACAGGGTGTTGATCCCTTTAGGCCACACCCTCCCTCATTAAATAAATACACATCACATGATAATGTTTAAATCAAATTAGCATTTAAGTTCCTATAGCTTGGAATTGGAAAATATGCATGAAAATGACGATAAGGTCAAAAATACTCACTTGCCGAATAATTGTGCCCACAGTGGATATTTAACATGCATAACACCTTTATTTACCTTGCATGGACTTACTGTACGCCCCTTAAGATCTAAACCCTGATTAGTGGAGTAGTTTCATCATCCTACTCACCAAAGTTGGTTCTCTTGAACTCGTCTCTCTCTGAAACTGTCATTATGAGAGGAGAGGTTATCAATATTACAACAGAATCAGATGAATGGTAGTTTGTTTTCTCTAAGATACACAGAGCCGAGGTAGTGTCTATAACACATCTGGATTTTGGCTGTATCATATGTTGGTCATATTGTCCAACCCTACTGCATAGTGATAATAATGTTTCTTAACGCTCTTGGAGCAAGTGATCGTCATAGCTTGTAAGAGAATGACTTTTCTGGAACTGAGGTGTTTCTGTTAACACTTTCCTGTTACAGAGGTGAGATTATAAATTAGAAACAAGTTCAGAATACTCACAGAGAGAAAGAAGGAGGAAAATGATGACAGCAGCTTGTATCACACACAGGAGTCCAAGGACCACAGCAGCCAGCCTGGACCGTTTAATACCTGTATGTAGAACACACACACACACACACAATCAAATAAGAACCAACCCTAACTGACATCCATTTTGTGGAGACCTAATATAGCCTAACACATCAGTCCACTTTACTAATGGATCTGCTAGAATCATATGAGTTAAAGTCTCTAAACATCTGATTAATATAGCATGTATAACTGATATACAGTAGGTTGACTTCTTTTTTACTATGCTGTATCATTCAGCATTGTGTTCCTACATTCGTGGAGAGGATGAGATCCAAAAAGAAATCCTCTCAGGATCACTAGTGATCACTGATGCAGTTACAAGAAAGCTAATGCTACGATATTAGATGAAGAAGAGGAAAGAAACAACCTGTCATCTATAGATCAATACATGTTACAGTTTTATAACTGATATATATATATATATATATATATATATAGATATATATATATATATCTATATATATATATATATATATACATATATATATATATATATAAAAAGTGTTTGCCCCCTTCCTCATTTCCTGTTCCTTTGCATGTTTGTCACACTTAAGTGTTTCGGAACATCAAACCAATTTAAACAATAGTCAAGGACAACACAAGTAAACACAAAATGCAATTTGTAAATGAAGGTGTTTATTATTAAAGGTGAATAAAAATCCAAACCATCATGGCCCTGTGTGAAAAAGTGATTGCCCCCTAAACCTAATAACTGGTTGGGCCACCCTTAGCAGCAACAACTGCAACCAAGCGTTTGCGATAACGTGCAATGAGGCTTTTACAGCGTCCTGGAGGAATTTTGGCCCACTCATCTTTGCAGAATTGTCCTAATTCAGTTACATTAGAGGGTTTTCGAGCATGAACGGCCTTTTTAAGGTCATACCACAACATCTCATAGGATTCAGGTCAGGACTTTGGCTAGGCCACTCCAAAGTCTTCATTTTGTTTTCTTCAGCCATTCGGTGGTGGACTTGCTGGTGTGTTTAGGATCATTGTCCTGCTGCAGAACCCAAGTTCGTTTCAGCTTGAGTACACAAACAGATGGTCGGACATTCTCCTTCAGGATCTCTTGGTAGACAGCAGAATTCATAGTTCCTTTATCACGGCAAGTCTTCCAGGTCCTGAAACAGCAAAACAGCCCCAGACCATCACACTACCACCACCATATTTTACTGTTGGTATAATGTTCTTTTTATGAAATGCAGTGTTCCTTCTACGCCAGATATACTTGGACACACACCTTCCAAAGAGTTCCACTTTTGTCTCATCGGTCCACAAAATGTTGTCCCAAAAGTCTTGGGGATCATCCAGATGTGTAGTGGAGAAATTGAGACGAGCTTTGATGTTCTTTTTGCTCAGCAGTGGTTTTCTCCTTGGAACTCTGCCATGCAGGCCATTTTTACCCAGTCTTTTCCTAATGGTGGAAGCATGAACGCTGACCTTAACTGAGGCAAGTGAGGCCTGCAGTTCTTTGGACGTTGTTGTGGGGTCTTTTGTGACCTCTTGAATGAGTCGTCGCTGCGCTCTTGGGGTAATTTTGGGTGGCCGGCCACTCCTGGGAAGGTTCACCACTGTTCCATGTCTTCGCCATTTGTGGATAATGCCTCTCACTGTGGTTCGCTGGATTCCCAAAGCTTTGGAAATGGCTTTATAACCCTTTCCAGACTGATAGATCTCAATTACTTTCTTTCTCAATTGTTCCTGAATTTCTTTGGGTCTCGGCATGATGTGTAGCTTTTAAGGATATTCTGGTGGACCTTACTGTGTCAAGCAGCTCCTATTTAAGTGATGCCTTGATTGTGAACAGGTGTGGCAATAATCAGGCCTGGGTGTGGCTAGAGAAATTGAACTCAGGAGTGAACAACCACAGTTATAGTATGTTTTAACAAGTGGGGCAATCAGTTTTTCACACCGGGCAATGATGGTTTGGATTTTTTTTCACCTTTAATAATAAACACCTTCATTTACAAATTGCATTTTGTGTTTACTTGTGTTGTCCTTGACTATTGTTTAAATTGGATTGATGTTCCGAAACACTTAAGTGTGACAAACATGCAAAGGAACAGGAAATGAGGAAGGGGGCAAACACTTTTTCACACCCTGTATATATATATATATATATATATATATATATATATATATATATATATATATGCATATGTATATATATACAGTAGCCACTAGTTAGCTAACACTAACAAGCGGCTACCTACGGTTGACTTCTTTTTTACTATGCTGTAACATTCAGCATTGTGTTCCTACATTCGTGGAGAGGATGAGATCCAAAAATAAATCATCTCAAGATCACTAGTGACCACTGATGCAGCTACAAGAAAGCTAATGCTACAATAATAGAGGAAGAAGAGGAAAGAAACAACCTGTCATCTATAGATCAATACATGCTACAGTTTTTTTTCGATTGCTAAACCACAGTGGGCACAACTGAGTCACGTGTACTACAGTCTCCAGAGCAGCAGTTCATGTCGACCAAACTCTATTTCCTTTTTCATTGCTAGAAGACAGATTTCAAAACTCTACCCACTTAGCCCATGGCTTTAACCACGACATGCACAACACTGTGGGTTTACAGCACTTTATTCAGATGCTAACACACTGCTGTCAGAGCTGTTAACCATGCATTAGAAACAGAATAGATTTCAGTCTGGTGACTGTCAAAAACTGCTGATTGTAATCACCGTAGTCATTGAACATTTATGTTTTGTCTACAAACACCAAACAAGAAGAAACCACTACACACTGTAGCGTTTGAGACAACCAGGTAAAAGAGCAAAGATACCAACATGTCCAGGTCAGATGTCTGAGGTTACATACACAGCTTTAAAAAACTAAATGTGAAAACACTACACCTCTATCTTACTGCTTTTCAGAAAGTAATGGAGGTGAAAGCTATGAAACACCACATGTAGTAGTATTTAGAGATGATGCAGACATCCAGTGTGATGAAGAAAACCTGCTGCATGATGCCGGAGAGAGGCAGGATCAGACACACTATTCTTTATTACTGTTACTTACCTTCAGTTTTTTTTTTTCTTCCTGTAATTCCATAACTTACTAGAGACAAAATACTATATTGAAGCAAACTGCTGATTTCTAATCAGTCAATTCTTTTCATTAAAAACTTTTTCAGATAACTTTTCTGTGTCTGACAACATGTGAAAAACACTTGTAAAACCTCTTAAAAAGTGAAACAGAAACAGATCTTTATCTCCATGGAGTCTGCTGCGTTCAGCAGATGTTACACTGTAACAGAAAGGTCGACCTCCTTAGAAATCCTTTTGATAATGTTGTCATACACTTAGAATAATAATCGTTTTGAGAACTTACAGAAGGTAAATTGGTCTATATGTACAATACACAATAATATTTATTCTATCTGTGATCCTTCCGGGGCTCCGTAGATTACTGTTAACATTGTTGCATTTTAAAACTGAACCTCATAAAAGGTGAAACCATAGGAATTTCTTTCTCACCGGGCTCTGCAGCAGTCACTTTCCTTTCTTCATCAGAGCAGATCTTTGACTCAACACGCCTGGCTGGGTCAGGGACATCAGGGATATTTTCATATACACAATCCTCTTCATGGTAAACCATCTCCATATTTTAGCCTCTGGAGAGTGCTGAAGGTGTTAGTCGAAGTGTTTTCTTTAAATGATGCTGATCTCTGATCACGTTCTTCTTTTATATTTCTCTCTGCTTACACAGCAACTCCCTCTGTCTCGTCTTCCTCATTTTTTCAGTTCATTTATCACTCAACTTACAATTGAAGTTTTGACTGCTAGGGGCGGGGCTAGCATATATACTGTATATACTGTATATATGCAGCCACCCATTGCAATAAGGTTCCTCAGTTTTATCAACTTCTTGTTTCTAGTTTCCTCCATGTCAAAAAGTAATGTTTGGTTTCAAACTTTGGCCATGGCAGGGTACCAAAAAAGTGAAGGATATATGAAGAGACCTGGTAAAAATGGATCTCAGTTCAATCTGCACCTGTGTGGTTAGCTGCATCAAAAGTAATCATGTGAAAAATCCACTTTTCCAAACTGATGCGTGCCAATTGCCCCTCACCATCAAGTGATGAAGTAACACTTGTTAAGATGATGTTTTGGGGCATTTTCAGCCTTTATTTGGATAGGACAGAAGAATACATGAAAGGAGAGAGAGGGGGAATGGCATGCAGCCAAGGTACACAGGTTGGAGTCCAACCTGGTCCCGCTGCATCAAAGAGTAAACCTCTATATATGGGCACCCACTCTACCAACTGAGCAGTCCAGGCGCCCAAAGTAACACTAGTGAAAGGACACTGGAGGATAGTCCAAATCAATCAATCAATCAATCAATACATTTACTTTACTTGTAAAATGACCATTGTAAATGGTCTCAATGCATTTTAGAATTAAATAACGCACAGCAACAAACCAATTACACAGCAGTAAAGCAGTAATAATAAACTATACAAACTAGCCACATAAGACAATAACTGAAAAGATTTATCTGTGAAGGATACCCAAAGGATGGTATGCTATGATTGGCTGTAATATAATGAGTAGACGTGGATTTTCAATTTAGATTAAAAAATTTCACCATGTTGTGGGAGGCCATTCCAAAGATGAGGGGCACAGTAGGAGAATGGTCCATAACCAAAGATTTTTTGTTTACTAGGGGAATAACCAGGAGACCAGCAACAATGAAGTAGAGAGCATGCTGGTGTTCATGGTGTTATAAGATCAGATAAATAAAGTGGTGCTAGTCCATGCAGGGCCTTATATGTTTAAAGAAGAACCTCCTTAAATTCAGCTCTAGCACTGGGAGCCAGTGAAGAGAGGCCACAATTGTTGTTATATGATCATATTATCTAGTTTCTGTTAGGAGTCTGGCTGCAGTATTCTGAGTAAGTTGAAGGTCTGTAGTGGTACAGTTTGGAAGACGAGTAAAAAGGCAGGGAGACATAAATGCATGCAGTACATTGTAGTCTCATACAATAAAAGATGGTTTGAATTGCAATGTTACTGATGCAGATAAGGGTCTTTGGAATGAAATGTCTGAAATGTCAGGCATGGATAAAAAAAAATGACACCAAAGGTTTTGATGCTTGTGCCTTCAGAGGTAATACAGCCACCACTAATAATACACATATTCTTGTTTGGTTGGTGTCACTACTAATAGCCCTGTTTTATCAGCATTTTACAGCAGGAAGTTCACACCCACCCATTTTATGTCTAATACACATGCTTCTAAATATAGGAGTTGAGAAAGGTTGTTTGGCTCTACAGATACACATAGCTGGGTATCATCAGCGTAGCAGTGAAATTAACATTGTATTGGCTAATAATGTTAGCAAGGAGAAGCATATGCTGTAGATAAAAAAAAGAGCATGGGCCAAGGACTGATCCCTGGGGTACACCAGATTTCACTCTAAAGGAGTCAGAGTTTTTATTGTTGTAGATGACATGTTCAGTTGTGTTTGACAAATATGACTAAAACCATGAGAGTGCTGTCTCCTGTACACCAATAAAATTCTCAAAACAACATTTTAAAATCTGAGGGCAACAATACAAGAAGCATCTCGGTGTAAGGTCAATGGGGTCTTCTTTATCAGGTGTTGTTTAACTATGCCTATTCCTGTTTGAATATACATATAAACACCAAAGGAGTCAACTTGAAAGTGTTGTATGAACCCAGGCATCTTGTGAAATTTGGAGTCGCAATAATTTATTTTTAAGTTAGCTACATCTCCATGTAAAGTACTTCATGGGTTATGTTACTTTTTCTAGTTTCTGGGCTCTATTTTAACGATCTAAGCGCAAAACGTGAAGCACATGGCACAGGTGCATTAAGAGCGTGTCCAAATCCACTTTTGCTAGTTTGACGGCGGGAAAAAGGGTCCGTGTGCCGGGCGCATGGTTAGAAAGGTTGTACTTAGAGTCTTCATTAAGTGATTAAAGTGAAACAAAGCACACATGGCTTTGAGGGGATTTAGATACACAATCACAACAGTATGTGCGGGGGTTGAGACGCTGAATCTCTTCTCTAAGACATCTTAGATACTCCTGTCAAAACTGGGACTGGCTTTCCGATTCTTTTAAATGGTTATTTGAAGAACAATTTTTTTTATTTAACCAGTAAAGTCCCGTTGAGGTTGAAAACCTCTTTTTCAAGGGAGTCCTGGCCAAGAGGCAAAAACACAATCATTTACATTTATAAAAGTTATACAACACAGATAGTTAAAAACATTTACAATGTAAACAGGTCATTTCAGGTTCTCTTAATCTGGATTTAAAAGCATTTAAGGAAATAAGTTCAGATAATTTCAAGTCTTTTAGAAAAGAGTTCCATGCAGAAGGATCGGAGTAGACAAAAGCCCTTTTCCCAGATTTGTACGGGCAAATGGAACAAAGAGCAGCAAATGATCATCTGATCGCAATGAATAGGAACCAACACTTCTCCATGTGATTAAACTACTGATGTAGGATGGCAACAGTCCTAGCATGGCCTTATAGATAAAAATATGCCAATGCCCTGATCTCCTGTTTGAGAGCGATGGCCATCCCACTCTGGAATACAATTCACAATGATGGGTTCGATTTTTACAATTTGTAATAAATCTCAAAGACGCATGGTACACAGTGTCAATCTTATGCAGACATTGTGCTGAGGCGGTCCCATACACCATATCACCATAATCTAAGACCGATAAAAATGTTGCAGTGACTAGCTGCTTTTTTGCTTTAAAAGAAAAACGAAATTTATTTCGAAAGAAGTTTAAGTTTCTTCACAAGGTTGTCTATATGAGGCTTAAACGATGGTTATCAGTTGTGAAAATGAAAACACAGTTTTTGTCTGGTCTTTTGAACTACTGCTTTTTCTTCTCTTATCTGTCTCCAGCGTTGGTCATTATTCATAACTGAGACAAGCAGAAATAGGAAGAGAAGTTTTCAAGACTAATATTCAGAGTTATGCGTGAGACTTACACAGTGAGGAAGAAAGTAAAACCAGAATGAATTTACTGCATTTGAAAGCACGATGACATCACACAGCTAACACTACAAACCTGTATCTATCTATCTCGCCACTTCCTACAGATAAAGCAATCTTGATCTGACATTTATAAACAGAAATGCAACATGCATACTTCTATCATACTTAATAAAATGTGCAAACACGAGAGAGTGAGCTGTGAGTCATATGGTGCAGTGGAAATTAAAAACATAAGTTGAGACATGTTAATTTGGTTCATTTCAGTTGTTAGCCAGTTTTACTGACTGTATGTTTTTTGTGGAGTCAACACAGTGATCTGTAACATGTTAATCTAAGGTTGAGTTATACAGCCTACTGTACTCAACTTTCATCTCTTTTTGTTTTATTCTTCTGATTGGAAGCATTTTATTCCATATTTTAAAATCTGATGTAGAAGAAATTCAAATACTGTATACTATGGTCTTTAGTTAGATTTAGTCTTTGTAAGGTCCATGTTGGTAACCAGGTTGACTAGTTTCCTGCGTAGTGTGTGTAACTGATGATGTATTTGGTGTTGCACATATGTGGAAGTGTCGTGTGTGTTTTTAATAGACACAGTTTCACCTTACACGAGGTACTGCATATTTTATCTCAGTTTGTTTTCTCTCTCCACAACCCTCTGCCTTATGTCTGTTTTTATCAAATTATTAAATACATTTTTTTGTAATTATTTTTTTCTGGACCACTCATTAAGTGTGTGTTGGTTTTGCAGAGAGAAGACTCTGCCAGGTGGTTCTCCTCAGCTTTGGGCTGCTGTGCGTCATACAAGCCATTCTCAACGCTTCTCCACGCCTGACATGTGAGTATGGTTTCTTCATATTGTGTAAGCTAAAATGTGCTAATAATGTGGAATAATGAAATAAACAATATTTGAAAAACTTATGTTAATTGCTGGTTAAAATGTGTAAGAAGAAGGTAAAGTTGTAAGAAACGTGGAAAAGTGATACTTGCATTAATTAAAATATCTTTAAAAGTTGAATTTTGGCCATATAGTATGACATCCAATAACAACTTCACAAAGTCATGTTGTTGTGTGTGTTATCATGTTCCAGAAGTCTTCCGCCTACAAGTGGCCAGAAAATGAATAAACAGAAATTAATTAATTTATCAGTTACATTTATCAGCCAGTAACCTTGGAGCGCTGCCTCCAGAGTTTAGCGCCGGTCTGGATCTGTGTCAGGGGGGCCGGTCGGCCGGTCAGGGTCTAGGGGGCCGGTCGGCCGGTCTGGGTCAGGGGGGCCGGTCGGCCGGTCTGGGTCAAGGGGACCGGTCGGCCGGTCTGGGTCAGGGGGACCGGTCGGCCAGTCTGGGTCAGGGGGACCGGTCGGCCGGTCTGGGTCAGGGGGGCCGGTCGGCCGGTCTGGGTCAGGGGGGCCGGTCGGCCGGATTGGGTCTGATCCCAGGGACTGTTCAGTGCCCACTCCCTGGGAATCTGTCTTTGAGGGCGCAGGCTGAGGGTCCGAGGTGGATCCCAGGGAGGACTGTCCAGTGCACACTCCCTGGGCGTCCGCCTCGTCGGCGGGAGCCGTCGGCAGGGGGTCCGCTTCGTCGGCGGGGTCCGGCGGCTGGGGGTCCGCCTTGTCGGCGGGAGCCGTTGGCAGGGGGTCCGCTTCGTCGGCGGGGTCCGGCGGCTGGGGGTCCGCCTCGTCGGCGGGAGCCGGCGGCTGGAGGTCCGCCTCGTCGGCGGGAGCCGGCGGCTGGGGGTCCGCCTCGTCGGCAGCAGCAGTCGGCGGCTGGGCGTCCGCCTAGTCGGCGGCAGGCAGCTGGGGGTCCGCGGCGGCAGGCGGCTGGGGCTGGGCGTCGTCGGCTGGAGCTCCGCGGCTGGAATACTGGGCGCCAGGTCGTAGGTGGTGTGATCTGCAAGCTTGCTTCCAGCTGGTAGAGCTCTCGGAGAAGGGTTTTCATGCCTGGAACCTCAAAGAGCCAGGGCTTGCGTGCCATGGAGTTCCGTATCAGGGAACAGATGGTGAGTCGGCGCCCCACGTCCGTGGTTTTCCCCAGCTCCACAATGAACTGGCCAATGACATACTCAAGCCGGTCCAACTCCTCGAAGTCTGCTGGGTCCATATCTGGTTAGATCCTTATGTTGTGATGGGGGCGGAAGGCGGACCCAAACGCAGTGTAGCAGGTAGGAAGGCAAAAAGGGTTTATTGGGGGAAAACACAGCAGCAACAGATTCCAAAAAACATCAAAACACAGGGAGCCAGGGAAAAACCAAAAACCGAAGCACAAGGGCTGGAAACTCACAGGGGAAGGTAAACAGGCAAAAATAATCACGGGGAAGTCTTACTGGAGCTGGAACAGAGAAGAGGTGACGACACGCTGGAGAACAAAAGGATCTAACAAGAGGCAAAGGAAACACTGGGGTTAAATACATGAGGTAACGAGGTAATAGGGAACAGATGAGACATCAGGTGAATCACATTAGGGCGGGGCTGGACAATCAGACAAACAAAGTAAAGCTAGACTAGACAAGACAGGACAAGACAGGAAGCTGACTACCAAAATAAAGCAGGAAGCATAACAAACACACACAGGGAAACATAAGACAGAATCTATGACACCAGACTAGGGAGAAAACCGGGACAAAAACACAGGGAAGGCCAAATGGGAAAATAACCCCAAACAAAAACCCCAACCCACAACAACTAGAGACGATTGTGATTGGTTAAAGAAACGCAAACAACCCCTGACCGTGTTGTTTCATGTGTAGGAGTGTATGTGTGTGTGTGGGGGGGGGGGCAGGTTTTTACCCACAGCGATGTAGAGATTCATCTGGCAACGTGAGAGGATCACTAGTGATCACTGATGCAGTTGGAAGAGAGCTAATGATACGGTATTAGATAGGGCTGGGCATTGTAATAATATTTTATTGATATCATTATATGAGACTAGATATCATCTTAGATTTAGGTTATTGTAAATGGTATGAGAGGAGTCTTTTCCTGGTTTTAAAGGCGGCCTTACAGTAAAGTGATGTCCTCATCTGAACTTACCACACAGTTCCAGATGTTCTGGTTTTTGCCTTACTCTTTAAATCCATCTCACTGATGATTATTTATCAAACCTCTCATTAAATGAATGAGTTTAAATATTCTGTGAAAGTACAAAAATCTTGCTGCAATATCAATATTGAGGTATTTGGTCAAAAATATTGTGATATTTGATTTTCTGAATATTAATAAGGTGCTACATCATAATCCACACTTCTTATTTCCAGCAGTCCCATTCAGCAGTTTCTGATCCTCTGTTATCTAAAGAGAACTTGTGCTACTCTAACATTTGTAGAGAATTCTGGCCTCATGCAACATGTATGACTACGCTCATATTTACATTTGTTGACTTTACAATCATTTTTATTTTCCACCAAATAACATATTGCCCTGTTGTTGTCCCAACGATGATAATGTTGTTCATTTGGGTTCTTTCTGTTTTCACTAAGCTAAAGGACGATGGGAGTATTTCAGCGGTAGTTTCTACCACATTTCTTCTATCACTAAAATCTGGCCAGAGAGTAGAGATGACTGTCTTCAACAGGGTGCAGACCTGGGGATTATCAACAGCAAAGAACATGGCCACCTAGGGGGACTAGGGGTGCGGAGGGTGCTGCAGCACCCCCTAGCAAAAGGACAAACAACTACAACCATAATTGAAAAGACAAAACTAAAACATTTATTGTTAATAAATTGATTGTTATAAAAGACCTAATCCCTTTCATTATAAATTAAATGTAATACCTTTTAAAAGAGATAAACACATCATTTGATTAGAAGGAATCTGCAGAGGCGTGCTGCCTCTGACGCTGATAGTTGATGATGATGGTTTCAGTTAGACTAATATCTGGTTTGATTTGCATTGAGAGATGATTTTATGGAAAGTATCCCATGCCAATCTCTATGTATGGTGAATTTTAATTCCAAAGGCCAAGGGAACTTTAACAGGATGCAAAGTATCCTGATCCATGAAATAACCTTTAAAAATAAAAATCTGCCTGCCTCTATGGGAATTTACCATAGGGGAGTGTATACTTATGCCCCCGTTATTTTAGGAAAGAACATTTATTTGTTTACAATACATTATTCATTCACAAAGAAAATGAATGTCCTTAAAAGGTTGGCTTTTTCCCTTTTTTTTAGTTAAGGCATTAAGATCTATTTACAAAAGATGTTTTTTTATTCCTCTTTTTAGTCCACTGTAGCATGGGTGTGTAAACTTATGAGCACCACTGTATGTGTGCGCCTGCTCTAACAACTGAACTAACATTGTGTAATTATGATAGAAAAGACAATATACAAGATTAAAATTCAGTCTGTGTGTGATGGTAACTAGGACAAATATATTTATTGTATTCTCCACATAACACACAAAAACATTTCATTTATCTGCTGACGTAGTTGTTGATGTTGCGACCTTGATGTATTTTATAATTTCATAATTTCCTCGAATGGGGACATGCTTAGATTTCTGTAGGGAAATCACGATATTAATTGTAATTTCATTTGATAAATATTCTGGATATAATTCAGATTTATGTTACTGAGAGGTGAAAGTTCAGTTATGAGGATGTAATAAGCCAGCGCCGGCAACGTAGGCTCTATCGCTGATGTTACAAGATGTGTTGCTTTGTGTAAAAAGATAATTCCAACAGAACTAACAAAATAAAGTTGCAAAAGAGAAGACAAAGTCTGTTTTAAGTGTGAAACATTGACAATTTAATGAAATGTGACAAGATACTAAAATGACATCTTGATGGATGAAAAGAAATCATCAGACATGTAATAATAACAAAAATACTCATAAGTCAATGTAAAAATAGAAAATGAACAAATAAATTAGCCATTTTCTAGAATAGACATTCTCTTTCCTCCAAATCCCTCCTTTTAACCGTACCTTGAGATGTGTTAAAGAGGCTGCCTTCACAACATATTGACAAAGAAATCAGGTCACAGATAAACCAATGAGACGGGACTACACCCCCCCCTCCCCCCCCCCGTGATGTGGCCAGACGCACACATCCCCCCCTCCCCCCTATCCCACCCATAAACATTTATACATTCATTCAGCGAGCAATAACTCAAAGCATGTACTACATATGTAGTTTTTTCTTCTTTCTTTTCAGCCAAAGCAGTGAACTGGTTGGACATTAGTTTCTAGATGTTAACAGGTCACTTTACTGCAGAGCAAATCACCAGGCTCCAGATTATCACCCACTGAGCTGGCAAATCCTAAAATGCTGTTTTTACTTGGAAATGATGTGTCCAGATGAGCACATTCAGGTTGCTTTTGTGGAGATTTAAATTGTATCAGCAATATATTTATCGTTGTTAGTTTTCTGTCTGGTGGGTTTGGATGGAGAGTTATGGACGGACTTTCACTTCACAGATCCCAGAGTGTGACATGGAACAGGGTGAATCATTCAAGCTGTTTTCCTTCTCATAATGAAATGTGTTACCACAGTTCTCCGTTTCCCCACCGTTAGGCTCCTCAGAAGCCCAGTAGCTGAAAAAAGAGATTTGATAAGAGAACAAAACCCAAGGAGCACAAGTTAGTGATTTAGTTTGAATGGACCAAATGGAAAAAATATGTGAACCTTTCATTCAGTGGAGTCCCGTCCACCCATTTCCACGTCCCCTCTGTCTCTGAGTCAGTCAGGCCAATCCACACGATCTTCTGAGATTTTCTTATGAAATCCTTGTATAAAAAAGAGTCAAACACTTTAAACAATATAAAAGAATCTTTACAACATCCACACCTATTGAACTAATTTCAATGTATCAGCCATCACATTGAGATTAACATTCATTCAACAATTGTCTTTCTTCTTTATTCCAAAATTCATCTGACACAAACACCCACCCACACACACACACACACACACACACACACGTACCTCTTCTATTTTGCTGTTGATAATCACCAGGTCTGCACCCTTTTGAATACAGTCATCTCTACTTCCTTTCCAGGTTTTCTCAATAGAAGAAATGTAGTAGAAACTACCGCTGAAATACTCCCATCCTCCTTGAGCTTAGGGAAAATGTAAATGTGACAGTAGTCATACATGTTGCATGAGGCCAGAATTATGAAGTAAATGTGAGCAAAACTGTTAACATCTAAATCTAAATCTATTGCACCATTCATTCTGTAGCTCGTCGTCTTCTTCCTTTTGGAGTTATGCTATAACTTAGTAATGGAAGAATGGACAAGGAAGGAATATTGTTGACATATTTGAAATGCAGAGCGATGTTTGTGACGGACTACATCTCTTGACATTGACTGCGTGGTGATACTGAGAAGCCCACTCTGTGATGTTCTGTTGAGTTATCAGAGTTTGGAACAGACATGATGAGGATTTTGTGTCTCATTCACTCGGAACAGGAACTCTCTTTACATGTTGTATGGCCGTCTTCTTCCCAGAAGTGATCATAAAATAATATGTTCAAATATCAGTGTTCCCCATACCGTCCAGGTAGATTAAGCAATCATCAGTCCACTAGCTAAGATGACTTAATAAAAAAAAGTGGCCAATATCAAATGTCTATGTGCCTATGTATGATCTACTCAGTAACTGAATGCTCCTCGGCACAAATTATGTAATGGCACGTTTGGTTTGTGTTGTTTAGTTTTTATTATATAATTTATATTTATTTCCAACTCACAAGTAGGTCCATAGAAGTACAATATATTAAGTGTATGTATATATACATGTATATACAATACATGTGTCATTTTCAGAATTTGTGTGCAAGCTGCCGTGCCAGTGTTTTTCTATGAGGGACGTCTGTTTTACAATTGTTTAACATTTTAATATTTATGTGGTAGGGGGTGGGAGGTCCACATAAACAGCGGGTCCCAGCATTCAGGAGCTCTTCTCCTGGTCAGAGCTTTAACCCACTGGTCATAGGTTGGCCTAGCTAGGTTTCAGAAGAAAATCAGAAAAGCACACAGAGCATCCAGTTGGACACCATCCAAAACGCTTTATTAACACTCCAATATCTGTCTCTCTCTTCTATTTCTGGACAATCTTAATATTTACTGGGAACTTTATGTTAAATATTCACAGGCATTTGTCTATTATTGGATTTTCATGCTTCTGGATCCAAACTTGAATTCATCATCGTACTTACCTAAGCTATTCAGCTTCCTCTTCAGGTCCTCTCTCTCCTCAGTCAGGTTTTTGAAACCAGCCTCAACATCTGAAACAGAATTCTCTACAAATGTTAGAGTAGCACAAGTTCAGAAACTGCTGAATGGTTCTGGTGGAAATAAGAAGTGTGGATTATGATGTAGTACGTTATTACTTCATCATGTAGGCGCTGTGGAAGACGGCTGCCTCTCCAGTAGCTCTCCGGTTTTCTAGCTCTTTTTTACTTATTCGAGTGCAGTCTCTCTCCTACTCTCCCCTACTATCTCCTATTTTTGTCTACTTTGTTGTGTGGAGACTTTCTTTCTCTCTCCCACCTGCCTGCTGTTTTCCTGGGAAACTTTCGAAATGGAATTGATTATGCGGTCACTCAGCGCTATTGGAAAGTTTTTCTCACCCAAGTGCGCTTCACCGGGTGGAACATACGCTGCGGGCTACACTCGCGATTCTTGGGAGAATTGGCGAGCGGTCTGCTTGGATGTTCTGAACGTGGGAGCTGTAGAAGATTTGTGGATAATTGGAATTCTGCTGGGAGGTTTTTTTAGCCATGGGACTTGGAATCTCCCTAAATCATCGTGAAATTGGTAGGGCAGCAGCCACTAAATTTGCCTCAATGCTGTCTGGGGAATTAAAAAAGGGTTGAATGTATTGGACGAGGAGCTGAAGGTTTTACATCAGAGGACTGATCAGACCGGTGAACTGTCTCATAACATCTCAGACCGGGCTGTGGAAGCGCAGAGATGGATGGATGCCATCGGGGCTCAGTCGGTGCAACCGCCGGACTGACAATGAAGATAGGGGAACTGTCGAAAACAATACATGAATTGGATGCACGGATGACGCTGAGGATGGGATGAGAAAATTTGATGGACACAGATTCGGACAAACACCACCGAATCGACCTAAATTGGATTTAAACTGACTGTCTTTTTTTGCCCCCCCCCCCCCCCCCCCCCCCCCACCCCCTTCACCCCCCGTCCGGAAACCACCTGCAGCTGGCCTCTCCTCCTGTGCTGTCTTTATCTCTCCCAAGGACAAGGCCAAACTGAACTGAACTCCTGTAACAACAACACAGACAGTCTGCCGCCTCACACCTTATCACACACACACACACACACACACACACACATACTCACATACACACCCCGTCCCTATCCCCACCCCCCTCCAAACTGACTGCCTCGGGGACCTTCTTTTTGTGTTTCTTAACCCCCCACCCCAGTCACCTCAAATAATCCCTTCATGTAACCACATGTACTGTGTGTTGTCCTGTGCATCATTGTATTACTTTGTGTTTATTGTATTCTTATTTTTTCTCCTTCATATGCTGTATCGGATGCTGGTAACTTTAATTTCCTTGCGGGAGTCATCCCAAAGGGATTAATAAAGCTAAGTCTAAGTCTAAGTCTAGTCTCTATTCATTAAGGAATCTAAATTTATGAAAAGAGTTTATTATTTAATCTGCATTGTACTTTATAGTCCAAATAGGGCAAATAATAGAACAGCTGGAACAGTGTGGTAAGTTCAGATAATGACATCACTTTACTGTAAGGCATGAAGTAATGGCAAATCCCTGCCACTCGGTCCTAAAGCGTCCCAGTTGGAGAGTAAATGCCAAGTCCATGACTAAAGAGACAGTCCACTTTAACACATCAATTACATAGTTCTATCATGTATCAATTATAGATAGTTAGTGTAATACTTGTAAACAGTTACCTTTTACAGCTTCTAATAAGCCCCTATGTCATCTAGCATGCTGGGACCTAGTTTTTGCTGGACTCAAAGTTTACTGGCTGACAAATATATCATAATATATTTATTTCTCTTTATTCATTTTCTGGCCAATTGGGGGCGGAATACTTCTGGAACATGATAACACACACAACAACCATGACGTTGTGAAGTTGTCATTGGCAAAACAATTTCCTTTATAGATACTCAACAGACACAGAGCAGCATTAATATTGATTTAGAGTAATGTATCTGTCCCCATGATGAATTAAAGTCCCTGTTATCCACTCTTCTTTTAGCTCTTTTCTGCTCTTGTTTGTCACTTCAGTGTTCTGCCTGAGAAATCATCTCATCAGTCCTCACTGACAGGATTTAACAGGGATATTTATATTATATTTGACATGTGTAACACCTTTATTTACCTTACATGGACTTACTGTACACCCCTTAAGATCTAAACCCTTATTAGTGGAGTAGTTTCATCATCGTACTCACCAAGTTTGGTTCTCTCGAACTCGCGTCTCTCTGAAACTGTCATTATGAGAGGAGAGGTTATCAATATTACAACAGAATCAGATTAATGTTACCTTGTATTCTCTAAGATACACAGAGCCGAGGTAGTGTCTGAAATTTCTTTTATAAAGACCTTAGTGGTCCCCTAATACTGGATCTGAAGTCTCTTTTATATAGACCTTAGTGGTCCCCTAATACTGTATCTGAAGTCTCTTTTATATAGACCTTAGTGGTCCCCTAATACTGTATCTGAAGTCTCTTTTATATAGGCCTTAGTGGTCCCCTAATACTGTATCTGAAGTCTCTTTTATATAGACCTTAGTGGTCCCCTATTACTGTATCTGAAGTCTCTTTTCCAAAATTCAGCCTTGGTGCAGAACTCCAGGGTTACACCTATCACCATTTCCAGCCACTGGGGCCATATGCAGGCTGGTGGAACTCATATTAATGTTAAAAAACTGTAACATTTTCATGCCAT
Source organism: Etheostoma spectabile (assembly GCF_008692095.1). Classification (NCBI taxonomy): domain Eukaryota; kingdom Metazoa; phylum Chordata; class Actinopteri; order Perciformes; family Percidae; genus Etheostoma; species Etheostoma spectabile. The sequence continues at coordinate 34,362,903 of NC_045740.1, read as the reverse complement.
GGGACCCCTAAAATGCATTTTTTTATTATGATTTTGACATATTATGATTATCAATTCAGTTTGAGCTGGTTTCTGTTTTGACTTTACTGTTACAGAAGTGATATGCTAAATTAGTAATAAGTTCAGAATACTCACGGAGTGAAAGAAGAAGGAAAATGATGACAGCAGCTTGTATCACACACAGGATCCCAAGGATCACAACAGCCAGCCTGTACCGTTTAATACCTGTATGTAGAATATACACACACACACACACACACACACACACACACACACACACACAATCAGATCAAATGTTTTGAGTTACATAATTAACCCTAACCCCTAACCCTAACCCTAACCCCTAACCCTTACATTCATTTTGTGGAAACCTAATATAGCCTATGCTATAATCATAGGCCTATAATCAAAGTATCTAAACATGAAAGACTTTTTAAAAGAGAACTCTGAGAACAGAACAAAACTGTGTTTAAAAATTTCAATCTTGTTTCAGATCACCTCACAGCACTGAGTCTGCACTGTTGAAATCCTGCTTTGTTAATGCTTTTGTAACTTACAGGCTTTTGATGCAGTGGACGATGCATTTCTTCTTTCTCGCATTGCGCATTGAATGTGCATCCAAGGCTCAGCACTTAAATAGTATAGCTCCAATTTGAAAATAGGAACATCTCTGTCATGATTGGTGAACTATCCTCGTCTACTGCTCCTCTCTCTTGCGGGGTACCTCAGGGTTCAATTCTGGGCCCCATCCTGTTTTCCTTATGTATGTTGCCTTTAGGGTTTTTCATGTGATAAGATTCACAAATTCCTCCCTCGCTGAACAGAAACTTCCACAACAAAGTGTAACCTATCATTTTAATTTTTTGATGATTTGCAAATGGATTTGCCTATGAACCCTAATGACACGTTACACTGAACTCTGTGCTTATTTGTATTAATTATATTAAGGTAAGTCTGTAATTCATACATGTCAAACTTTGAGTTTGGGAGCTCTGGCTTCATAAACTAAGCCAACTTTCAAACATTTGGGGGTGACATTCAATTGCAACATGAAATTTGAGTTTTTTCCAGCTTTGTTTCCTGGCTTAAGTGAAGCCCTTCCTTAACAGGCACGATCCAGAGAAGGCAATTCATGCCTTTATTAGTTTAAGGGTGGGTTATTGTAATGCTCTTTATGCCCGGGCGTGTCCAACTGTAAATTCAGATTTTCAAAATGAGACGGTAAATTCATATGTTTAGAATATGAAATTGTGAATTATTTTATAATATATAAACTCATATTAATGAGTAAATTAAGGCATAAATAGCCTTTAGTTGGCAGATTTGTGATGTTAATGTTGTCTCCCTGATGCGTTTGGTCATTTGATGAAACCTGCAATTAATTTACTTTTTAATTAAAGCTTTTTTTGCAAATTCACAATTTACATTTTTTTGTTTTTGCTGCCAGCTTCTTTTGAAACAAAATTTGTCTTCTGGCTGTGGCAACAACAACACACCTTTGACGTTCTGTGTGTGTGTGTCGCGTTAGGTCACGGCAGTTTCCCACGGTGACCAGCCTCACACACGAGGAGATACTAGGGGAACCGCGGTCGAGCCGAGCCGAGTGGAGCTGGTCCTGGCAGTGGAAAAACACCATAGATGTCTGACAACGAAACCTCTTTAAAAGACCAGAAACACTCTTTATTTAAATGGTGTCTTCTTTTTTTTATTAGCGAACGCAATTTTATGGATGTTTTTATGTTTATAAAATGATCTTACACTTTAACAGAAAGGTCAACCTCCTCAGGAATCCTTTCCATAATGTTGTCAGACACTTACAATAATAATCTGAGTCTGTCAGTGGCAAAACCAGCACTTTTTGAACATGAAGAAGGTATAATTGCCCTGTAACTTTGTAGCTTTTTTTGCTGAAAGCAGCTGGATCCTTTCTTTAGTTCTAACGCTGTTATTGAATGAGTTGTGTGCATCTGTACGCATGGTAGGTAGCCTTTACTTGGTTGAATTGATTTCAACATGTAGCTCTATTTCTTTTAAATTTGTAAAGACCAATGAAAACAATCGGTGCAGTCTACACCGTGTTATCCTCCTGCTAGAGTTAGCACCCAACAGGCTAAAACAGGTTTTAAACTTGTTTTTAGCCTCTAAACATGCTGAAAATGTCAGTACCAGTGGCTAACCATGTACAGGTATTTCTTCCATGGTTAGGCCCTGGTTAGGCCCTGGTAATGACATTTTATCCTTAACATCCTTAACATTGTTGCATTTTAAAACTGAACCTTATAAAGGTGAAATGATGTGAATTTCTTCCTCACCGGCCTCTGCAGCAGCCCCTTTCCTGTCTTCACTCCTGGCTGAGACATCAGGGATGTTTCCATATACACGATCCTCTCCATGGTAAACCATCTTCATACTTTAGCCTCTAGAGAGTGATGAAGGTGTTGGTTGAAGTGTTTTCTTTAAATGATGCTGATCTCTGATCACATTCTTTTTTTATGTAACTCTCTGCGTACATAGTAACTCTTCTTCCTCATTTTTCAGTTCCTTTATTACTCAACTTATAACTGGCAGTAGCGTAGCCATTTCTAGTTCCCCCATTAGAGGCACTGTTACATCATAAAAACGCTGTATTCATCTGCACACAGGGGTTTTGCTGGATTGTAATTATGTAAAATCCGAAACAACAATGGCAGAAAGGAGGTTGCCTCCGCTGAAGTTCGTAATTACCTGACAATGGACAGGGCAATAACCAGCTTAAACTATGGGAACTTGCCAAATAACATACATACATACATACATACTGTAAATATCGAAATTAATTTGGCTAGAGCTGCACAAGCTTTAGGCGGACCCCAGGAAGAATAGCTGTTTCTATGGCACCAGCTGGGGAATTTAATAATTTTATTCTGGACCACTTATTAAGCTGCCCACTGCTTTATTTAAACAAATATGAAAATGAAGTAAAACAACAACAGGAGAGCATCCTAACTTATGGAGGCAGGTCCATTCTCCCATCCCAATGCATCCCTGACTGTTCAATACACAGTACAAACAGTAAGAAAGAGGATTGGGCTCATTTCTATTCAATACCCTGTTATAATTTTCCCATAGGGGCATGAACACAAAACTAGATATAGCATGTACAAAGGTTAAATGGAGATGAAGTAATGTTTTGATTTAGAGCATATTGTTTCCATGGAACAGATGTGAGTCAACTAGTTTCTTCCTCTATCTGACTTCTTAGTTAATCTGTGAACTGTGAAGTAATGGGTTTTTAAGCTCTCACTCTTGACAAAGACAGGGACTAAAAAAGGAAAACAGTTCACTGCTCGGACCAGGCTGAACCTGACTTCTCACCAAATACCAAGCAGACGCAGAGGATGCAGCAAATGGAGGTATCTGATTATGTTAATGAGCCACCAAGACCAAAGCAGAAAGGCAGTGGGGATGCACATCAAACCGGTAATAACACACTTTATCAGTTGGGGGTTCCTGTGTAACCTGCTGTTAAACAACACAGTTCTACTTATTGTACTCTATCAAGTGATTTAAGCTGCACTAGTGGCACGGCCCAGCAATCCTGTCCTGTTACTGAAAAAGTGGTAACTGTTAAATATTTCATCAAAACCACGACCTTTACCGAGTGTTTTCATGGCATCATTTACATGAACACACATGAGGCTCAGGGCGTAAAGTCTAGGTCTAACTTATAATTATTTTCATTGTCTATTAATCTGTCAATCAATTCTTTGTCCAAAATGTCCAAAATAGGGAAAATGTGGATCAGTGTTTCCCAAAGTCCTGATGTCTTGTTTTGTCCACAACTCAAAGATATTCAGTTCTCTGTCGCAGAGGAGAAGAAACTAGAAAAAATTCACATTTAACCAAGCTGGAATCAGAGAAGTTTTATTGATTTTGCATAAAAGAATTACTCGTACTGATTAATCGATTTTGAAAATAGTCTGTGATTATTTTAATAGTTGATAACTTAGTGATTCACCATTGCAGCTCTAATGAGTTCTGCTAATAAAGTCATGTGATGTACATAACTTGTTACATAACAGTAATCATATTTCTCGCCCTATTGGACGTCATTGAAGCGATGTCAACATTTCATTTGGGAGTAACTGAAACAGCCAAAGCTTGAAAGAAAAAGACCAAAGTTGTAATTATATGGAACTCTTCATTCAATTCAATTTTATTCAATTTTATTTTTCACAACAGTTATCTCACTGCGCTTTCCATAAAGAGCAGGTCTATTCAGAGATGTTATTTACAGAAACCCAACAGTTCCCACCAAGAGCAAGCCCTAGGCCACAGAGGCAAAGAAAAACTTCCTTTAAGACGCAGAAACCTGGAGCAGAACCATGGCTCAGGGTGGGCGGTCATCTGCCTCGACCGGTTGGGGGTGAGAGAAAGAGACAGAGAGAGAGAGAGAGAGAGGAGGCAGACAGACAGAGAGACAGAGAAAAAGACAGAGAGACATGGAGAATTGTAGCAGAGGGTGTGGAGCAGGAAGATGGAGGCAGCAGGTGACTCCAACCACAGATCCAGACTCCACAGCTCCAGAGCCAGAAACACCTGCAGGAAGAGGAGGAGGAGAGAGGAGAGAGAGCACAAGACTCCGGGAAAGGGGAAAAGTCGAGTTAGTAACATGCATTAATGGAATGAGGTTTTTGCATACAGATGGAGAGAAGGAGGAAGAGAGAGGTGCTCATTGCATCATGGGAAGTCCCCCGGCAGTCTAGGCCAATAGCAGCGTGACCAAGGGATGGTTCAGGACTCTTCTGAGCCAGCCCTAACTATAAGCTTATCAAAGAGGAAAGTCTTAAATGTGGGGACATTTAGCTAACCATTAGCATGCTAATGAAGGTTGGTTAGTTTGGTTAATTTACTTGATATTACTGGAAGTTGATTTAATTTATTATTATTTTAATATGCCATCAGCACATGGCAGCCAGAGTGGTTCTACATATTAGTTGGTGAGTGTGTGTTGGTTTTGCAGAGAGAAGACTCTGCCAGGTGGTTCTCCTCAGCTTTGGGCTGCTGTGCGTCATACAAGCCATTCTCAACGTTTCTCTACGCCTGACATGTGAGTATGGTTTCTTCATATTGTTTAAGTTATACTATGATAAGACAGTTGCATCAACAGCACCACCATATTGCTCCAGGTCAAACGCTCAGTGATCACATGTTGCTGTCAAAATCGTTACGCAACAGTTTTACTGTCAAAACAGAAACTGAACAAAAAGTAGTGGAACATTCACTTGTATTAGCCATTTAAACAGCTTAGTCAGAATGCTGTCTTTTTCTAAATAAGGGCAAACACCGATATATTATGGGCATGTAAACATGGTCATTGACTCCATCTCGGCTCTTTGTTTGTAAAGAATACAAGACCTTTGTCTTCACAAAGTTAAACTAAAAAAAGCCAGTGGTAAGTACGATGATTAGAACTACTCCTATAATCAGGGTCTAGATGAAATTCCTCTTTTAGATCACTTAATTAATTGGTACCTAAATGTCACATTATAATCCACTCTTGTACTTTCTTTACTATGCTGTTATCTAATGAGAACTTGTGCTACGCTAACATTCGTATTTTCAGATGTTTCAGATGTCGAGGATGATTTCATAACCCTGACTGAGGAGAGAGATGACCTGAAGAGGAAGCTGAATAGCTTAAGTATGATGATGAATTCAATAATCAGAGTTTGGATCCAAAAGGGTGGTGGTCGTACATTAGGCAAATAATAAAAATGATCATTCCCCGGTAAAAATGATTGTCTTGTAGTTTCTGTCAAGTTTTGATAAGATGCTCCAGAGTAGCAATAGAAGAGACAATTTTTGGAAAAGTGTGAATGGTTTTAATTGGTATGAATTTGATTGACAAGTTGAATAACACCACGAATGTAAAAAGTGTAGAATAATTAAATGTTTTTTTGAAAAGCTAATGCTAAAGCTAAACTAGATTGCTGGTTAAAGAAGAAGGTGAAGTTGTAAGAAATGTGGAAAATTGTTTTGATTCATATATCTTTAAAAGTTGAATAATGGTTGTATAGTATGAATGTTTTAGTTGTTACAACAGTGGCAAGAGAGCAACATATTACTGTCTGTTGCTATTTGACTGGCTGGCCAAAATGCCGCGTCATGCTTACTAATCCGTGGCCGTGTTTGTGACCACAGAGGGATGGCTGTGATCTCTGTAATCAGCTAACGACCTGTCGCCTGTGTCAGACGGCTGTCATTAAGGGACGCTGAGAGCGACCTGCGAAAGAAAGACTCAGACAGCCTAAACTAAAGGTGGCATGAGTGGCACGTGGAACGTATTGATGAGATATGTATGTGGAGTAATATAAATGTGGGCATATCAGTGATTCAGAAAGTGGTTTGCTGTGCCTTTAACGTGGAAATGTTTAACATGGGCAACGAATGGAGGAAGATTTGGGACTGTTGTCATTTGGAAGATCATCGAGCAAAATGTACAAGTCCTATCGCTTAAATGAGCACGTTGGCTGAAAGGCGACAAGCATACCTACAATTTAATGTATTTATGTTGTATGACAAGGAAAGATTGTGGGCGTGAGAGCAAGTTACAGAGAAGGGACTAAGATGAGTTTTTTAGGACTCTGGGCTCTTGCGATGACATCACCCACTGTATGTCACGCAATACACACCTATTATAAACTTCCTGATAGGAACACTAAACTTAGTTTCATTTAAGAACTGTTTAAGATATCAAACTGCTGAGATAGAGAATAATTACTGAAGTTTTTGTGAATGATTTAAGGTTTAACTGGTGTCTGTAGGTAAAAGTATGAAGTAGAGTAGGATTTGAAACCTGCTCTCATTGACTTTAATCAAAGTATGAATAGCAGAATACTATGTTGAAATGTGCCTCCAATATATTCTGCACACATGCAAAAAAAGTGGAAAATGAAAGATTGTGATTTTCCTATAGCATACTTTATGATAAGTCTCAGTATGAGAACAGGGCTGTTAGCAGCTAGCATGGCAAAAGGTTGTCGGCATCATGTTGCGGTGACACAACTCCGCTTGGAATTTGGAAGTTGCCGTTGGAAAGCTTCCCCAGCGTAAGTGACTTTTAAAAAAAAAAGTGACCAGCAACAAATCTGGCAACTTTCTGTAGAAGGGATGCCAGTATTGTCCTGCGAGGATGTAAGTTCCTTTTCTCTTTGTAGCTGTCAGTCAGCCCTCTCTTCTTATCAGTGACTGAGGAGACCATTTGTCGATGTTGTTGTTCATTTGGGTTCTTTCTTTTTTCACTAAGGTCAAGGAGGATGGGAGTATTTCAGCGGTAGTTTCTACCACATCTCTTCTATCGAGAAAACCTGGCAAGAGAGTAGAGATGACTGTCTTCAAAAGGGTGCAGACCTGGTGATTATCAACAGCAAAGAAGAACAGGTGTGTGTGTGTGTGTGTGACATACAAATGTTGACTGAATACGAAGTGCAATGCGGTGGCTGATACATAGACGTTGGTTAATGGGTGTGAAGGTTGTAAAGATTCATTTATATTCTTTAAAGTTTGTGACTCTTTTAAACAAGGATTTCACAAGAACAATTCAGAAGCTCATTTGGATTGGCCTGACTGACTCAGAGACGGAGGGGACGTGGAAATGGGTGGACGGGACTCCACTGAACGAAGACGAAAGGTTCACGCATGTTTTCCATTGGGTCCATTCAGACTAAATCACTATCTTGTACTTCTTTGGTTGTGTTCTCTGATCAAATCTCTTTTTGTTTCAGCTACTGGAATTCTGAGGAGCCTAACGGTGGGAAAAGGGAGAACTGTGGGCAAACATATCGTTACCATTTGGAAACCAGCTGGAACGATGCACGCTGTGATCAGTTAATCAACTTTATCTGTGAACTAAAAGTCCCTTCCCCTGCAACCAAATCCAAAACCAAAAAAAAGAAAACCAATACTATAAAACCAATATTATAAATTGCTGATTAAATCTTTACAAAAGCAACCTGAATTAGCTCATGTGGACATATAATTTCCAACCAAAAATATGTTCAGTGTGGGATAATCAGTAAAGCGACCTGTTGACATATAGAAACAAATGTCACTGCTTTGGTTGAAAACAAATGAAAAAAACAACCATACGTAGTACAGGCTTTGATTTATTGCTTGCTAAATGAATGTATAAATGTTTATGGGTGGGAGGGGGGAATGTTTGCATCTGGCCACTGTAGAAATATTTCTATAATCTAATTTTGATATTCTCAGTATTAAAGTTTTACTTCTTCCTACTCCTTTTTTGCATGTGTAAATAGAGGGTTTTAAGTACTGGAAATAATAAGTTCTATTTTGTTATTTTGTTCTGATGTTTTATTTTATTTACATGTTCAAAATAAAGATATCAATCAATTAAGTTTGTATTATATTGTGTTGCTCATGGCTGTGAGTTGTGTGTCGTCATGAGACGTTGGTCACAAGTTCCTGGGAGGACGCACTTGTATTCCCCGTACGATGAATAGGTTCGGACGCACAGGTGGTTTAGTTTAAGCTTTGATCACAGTTTATTATAGTTTAGAAATGTTACAAACTGTTTTGTAGCAGATAGAGAAGTAGAATGACAGGAAATGGCCGTAATCTTGGTGTGTGTGTGGGCTAAGAAAAAGTTACGTAGAGCAAGAAGAGGAAGTTACACCAGACAGGAGACTCAGACCTGGCTGCGGTACACACACACACACACACACACACACACACACAACACACACACACACACACACACACACACACACAGTTCTGCCTGGCAACGGAGAAGACACCATCCTGAAAAGAGATAAGAAGAAGAGAGGGGCAGTTAGATTCTGGACTCACATTTGACAGAGACTTTGTAGACCATGGGCTCCGTATGATCGTGTCTGAAGCTAGGGAAACTCAGAGTCATGTGTCTGAAGCTAGGGAAACTTAGAGTCACTTGTCTGAAGCTAGGGAAACTTAGAGTCATGTGTCTGAAGCTAGGGAAACTTAGAGTCATTTGTCTGAAGCTAGGGAAACTTAGAGTCATTTGTCTGAAGCTAGGGAAACTTAGAGTCATGTGTCTGAAGCTAGGGAAACTTAGAGTCATTTGTCTGAAGCTAGGGAAACTTAGAGTCATTTGTCTGAAGCTAGGGAAACTTAGAGTCATGTGTCTGAAGCCAAGGAAACTTAGAGTCATGTGTCTGAAGCTAGGGAAACTTAGAGTCATGTGTCTGAAGCCAAGGAAACTTAGAGTCATGTGTCTGAAGCTAGGGAAACTTAGAGTCATGTCTCTGAAGCTAGGGAAACTCAGAGTCATTTGTCTGAAGCTAGGGAAACTTAGAGTCATGTGTCTGAAGCTAGGGAAACTCAGAGTCACTTGTCTGAAGCTAGGGAAACTTAGAGTCATGTGTCTGAAGCTAGGGAAACTTAGAGTCATTTGTCTGAAGCTAGGGAAACTTAGAGTCATGTGTCTGAAGCTAGGGAAACTTAGAGTCATGTCTCTGAAGCTAGGGAAACTTAGAGTCATTTGTCTGAAGCTAGGGAAACTTAGAGTCATGTGTCTGAAGCTAGGGAAACTCAGAGTCACTTGTCTGAAGCTAGGGAAACTTAGAGTAATTTGTCTGAAGCTAGGGAAACTTAGAGTCATGTCTCTGAAGCTAGGGAAACTTAGAGTCATTTGTCTGAAGCTAGGGAAACTTAGAGTCATGTGTCTGAAGCTAGGGAAACTCAGAGTCACTTGTCTGAAGCTAGGGAAACTTAGAGTCATGTGTCTGAAGCTAGGGAAACTTAGAGTCATTTGTTGAAGCTAGGGAAACTTAGAGTCATTTGTCTGAAGCTAGGGAAACTTAGAGTCATTTGTCTGAATCTAGGGAAACAGAGTCATTTGTCTGAAGCTAGGGAAACTTAGAGTAATTTGTCTGAAGCTAAGTAAACTTAGAGTCATGTGTCTGAAGCTAGGGAATATTAGAGTCATGTGTCTGAAGCTAGGGAAACTTAGAGTCATTTGTCTGAAGCTAGGGAAACTTAGAGTCATTTGTCTGAAGCTAGGGAAACTTAGAGTCATTTGTCTGAAGCTAGGGAAACTTAGAGTCATGTGTCTGAAGCTAGGGAAACTTAGAGTCATTGTCTGAAGCTAGGGAAACTTAGAGTCATGTGTCTGAAGCTAGGGAAACTTAGAGTCATTTGTCTGAAGCTAGGGAAACTTAGAGTCATTTGTCTGAAGCTAGGGAAACTTAGAGTCATTGTCTGAAGCCAAGGAAACTTAGAGTCATGTGTCTGAAGCAAGGAAACTTAGAGTCATGTGTCTGAAGCCAAGGAAACTTAGAGTCAAGTGTCTGAAGCTAGGGAAACTTAGAGTCATTTGTCTGAAGCAAGGGAAACTTAGAGTCATGTGTGAACCCACACTTGTGTTGTAAAGCTTAACTTCTAGATTTACTCTACTTTGCTTTGACTTGAATCTATCGTCTAAGATTTTTTGTGGTTGGGGTCCAGCTGGCCGTGAGTTTTGTTTCGTTTGTTATTTTGTCTGCATTTTCTGTCATTATGCCCTGTCCTGTTTGTATTAGTTTTTCCCTCTCTCCTGTCGGAAGCCAGCTGACTACACACACCTGCCTACCGTCGGTATCATCAGCTCTCGCTACCACACCTGCCTGTCATAATCTGCTCCCGCTGTTCACACCTGCCTGTCGTCATCATCAATCCCAGTACATCTACCCCGGCTCTTCATCCACTCTTCACCTGTCCAATGCTCCAGTCGTACTGGTGAACTTTGTCAGACAACTCGCTAAGTATTACTCCTAGTGTTTTCCCTTCGTGCCCAATGTACTTACCCTTTCTGTTTTCTTCCTTCACTTTCTTTTTCCTCTGTTCAGCTGGCTTCAGACCCCAGTCCTCCACCCACGGCGTCCCATCTCCACCATCATCCCTCTCAGCTCCTCCTGTCCGTGTCTCCTCCTCAGCTCATGCTCCCGGTCCCTCTTAGATCCATCTATTGTGTTTCCCTCCTGGTTCCCGAGTTCCTGCTTGCCTTTAGTCCCGAGCCCTCACCTACCCTCCAGTCCTCCGCCTCACTGTTCCCCGTGTCCGCCTCCCCACTTCCACTCCCAACTTCCATTTTCCTCAAATACCATTACCCTGTGAGACGTTCTTTTGAGTCCGTCCTTGCCAACCGTATCTAAAATCTCATCAACAGACGCACGGGAATTAGATTTATTGGAGTCAGATCTGTTCTGGCCTTTGGGCCTGTACTTCCTGAAATCCCTACACCACATCACAGGGGGGTTCTAGTCTAGGGTGACCAGACGTCCCCGGTTTCCGGGGACAGTCCCCGATTTTGGCGACCTGTCCCCGGCTTGATCTGTCCCCGGAAATGTCCCCGGTTTTCACTGTGACTGACAGACCCGAAATTGGAATGAAAGAAAGAAAATACTGACAAAACAGAGCCGATAGTCGCTCCCCCTACACACGCAGACTCAAGGCAGCCAGAGCCAGCGCTGCTCAGAGATGTTTTAGAGGCCGTATTTTACGATGCTAAAATCACTGATTATTTACATGGAGTCTGGTGGGTTTAGCGATCGCAGTTTCGCGGACTTTCATGTTTTAAAAAGGATCTTAATCTTTAACAGAAAGGTCAACCTCCTTAGAAATCCTTCCCATAATGGTGTCAGACACTTAGAATATTCATCTGAGTCTGTTAGCAGCTAAACGAGCACTTTTATGAACGTAAATACAAGCTGGACAATTATCCTATTAACTTCCATTGTAGCATGTTTCTGCCGACTGGAGCGATCTCGTTTAATATTGCATCAATGTCAAAGGAAAATATGTCCTCAATAGTTTTTATTGTATCTGATTCTAAAGGAGCTGTTGCAGAAACAAGCCTTGAACAATAAAGCAAAAGCTGTCAGATAAATGTAGTTCAGTAAACATTACAACATGATGAAATATTGAGACTTTCTATCTTGAAATATTAGGACTATAAGGACTTTCTATCTTGAAATATTAGGACTTTCTAGCTTGAAATATTAGGAATATTAGGACTTTCTATTTTGAAATATTAAGACTTTCTATCTTGAAATATTAGGACTATAAGGACTTTCTATCTTGAAATATTAAGACTTTCTATCTTGAAATATTAGGACTATAAGGACTTTCTATCTTGAAATATTAGGACTATAAGGACTTTCTATTTTGAAATATTAGGACTATAAGGACTTTCTATCTTGAAATATTTGGACTATAAGGACTTTCTATCTTGAAATATTAGGACTTTTTATCTTGAAATATTAGGACTTTTTATATTGAAGTATTAGGACTTTTTATCTTGAAATATTAGGACTTTTTATATTGAAGTATTAGAATTTGTTATCTTGATATATTAGGACTTTCTATCCTGAAACATTCCCCTCTGAGGTGTAGTGGAGTGGAGTAGCCTATGAAGTAGCAGCAGGGGTGGGTCTAGGATCAGACCTTGGGGGGGCGCTCAGCCCCTAATGAGAACAGCTCTAGGTCTAGTGTCCCCGTTTTAAGTTTTACAAAAGTAAAAACATTACTTGTTTTAGAGGTAAATACGCTTCTGAGCTGAGAATGTCCCCGGATTTTGTCTGAGAAATCTGGTCACCTTATTCTAGTCGTGTCTCATTGGTTTATCTATGACCTGTTTTCTTTGCCATTATGTTATAAAGGCAACCTCTTTAACACATCTCAAGGTACAGTTAAAAGGAGGGTTGTGTCCTCAATCCAAGAGGTGGCTTGTGAGATAAAAGGGATGTTGGACTTTGAAAAGATAGACTCGTTCGAGATGAGCCAGGTCTGAGTAGAACCGATCACCGGCAGACGCAGGCCAATGCATGCCGGTTAGATTTGTGTCCGACTTTTCCCGACTTGCCCTGACGTCATGCACACGTGGTGCTAGATCCCGGTTCACCCCCTGTTCAGGAGGTACTGGACCTGCTCTCCGTCTTAAAGGGTCCAATCTTCTAGGCCTATGGGTCTTACCCTATTAGGTACTACTTCGCCCAACTTCTAACTGTCTTCTACCGAGCGCTTACCCTGCTTACTCTGAAATGGACCTGAATTAATAGCTCTAGAGCCAGATACCCCCCCGCTCTCTTCTTATTGACCAGGCCACTTGGTATGGTTGCTAGGATTGTGTTTAGTGGCCAGGAAAACAGGCCCATGGATAAGTTAATATTCGTTCGCTACAGCAGGCTCTGAGAACCTTAAAAGATGTTGAACACACTTGATGGATTACAACCTTAAGAAAGGACTGAATACAATGTCTACTACTAGTACTTTTTTGTACTACTTGTATATTTTATTGCAAAATTAACAAGGGCAAGCATATAACTTTAAGTGATTGAAGTCAACTAAATTGATTAAAACTATAAGGGCGTCCCTGTGTTTAAGGAGATCTGACAACAATTGCGGGCATTTCTTATTATTCATGTCTTAATCAGCTCTCTCCTGAGCTAAGAAGCTGTCTTCTAATTTTTCTGTCTGTCAGAAATTTCGTCCGCCATCTCTTCTCATCAATCAGGACAGTATTGGTTCTGTGTTTGCCACTGTTAACACACTGCACAGTCAGCAGATGACTTGGAGAGCTATGGTTGTTGACAGAGTGTTTTTGCAACCTGGCAAATATTACAAAATCCTCCAAACCTTGTACATCCCACTTGGGCCTCTTTTATGAGCCAGGTGAAGCTGTGGCTTAGAGCTAACCAAACGTGGAACTACCGCTAACTTGTGTGTCCATTTTAATTTCTACTACTGTCCTGTTTTTCTTTTCTTTTCTTTTCTTTTTGTTTCTTCTTGTTTTTATATACTAAATGTTACTATCCTCCACCCTGCCTATTGGACTGCAGATGGAAATTAGCCCTCGAGCTACAATCTGGCACATTTACATATACTGTTGTGCTTGTTCAATAATGTGCATAGTTCTGAATTAACAAAAGAAATTAAAAAAAAGAAATATCACTGTGAGTCAACTAGTTTCTTCCTCTATTTGACTTCTTACTTAATTTGTTACCTGTGAAGTAATGGGTTTTTGAGCTCACTCTTGGCAAAGACAGGGACCAAAAGAGGAAAACAGTTCACTGCTCTGGACCAGGCTGAACCTGACTTCTCACCAAATACCAAGCAGACGGAGAGGATGCAGCAAATGGAGGTATCTGATTATGTTGATGAGCTACCGAGACCAAAGCAGAAAGGCAGTGGGGATGCAAAACAAACAGGTAACTCTTAAATATTTCATCAAAACCACAATATTTACCGAGTCTAAGTGTTTCATGGCATCGTTTACATGAACACACACGAGGATCAGGGGGTGAAGTCTAGGTCTAACTTTATTATTTTCATTGTTGATTAATCTGTTGATTACTTCATCGATGCATCAATTCTTTGTTTGGTCTCTATAATGTCCAGAAATGGTTAAAATGTGGATCAGTGATTCCCAAAGTCCTGATGTCTTGTTTTCTCCACAACTCAAAGATATTCAGTTCTCTGTCTCAGAGGAGAGAAGAAACTAGAAAATATTCATATTTAACAAAGCTGGAATCAGAGAGGTTTTACTGTTTTTTAATCGATTTTTAAAATAGTCTGCGATTATTTTAATAGTTGACAACTTAGTGATTCACCATTGCAGTTCTAGTGAGCTCTACTATTAAAGTCATGTGATGTACATAACTTGTTAAATAACCGTAATCATATTTTTTGCCCTATTGGGCGTTATTGTAGCGATGTCAACATTTCATTTGGGAGTAACTGAAACAGCCAAAGTTGTAATTATATGGAACTCTCCATTCAGTTAACCATTAGCATGCTAATAAAGGTTGGTTAGTGTGGTTAATTTACTTGATAATGTTACTGAAAGTTGAATTATTTCATTATTATTTTAATATGCCATCAGCACATGGCAGCCAGAGTGGTTCTACATATTAGTTGGTGAGTGTGTGTTGGTTTTGCAGAGAGAAGACTCTGCCAGGTGGTTCTCCTCAGCTTTGGGCTGCTGTGCGTCATACAAGCCATTCTCAACGTTTCTCTACGCCTGACATGTGAGTATGGTTTCTTCATATTGTGTAAGTTATGATGTGATAAGACAGTTGCATCAACAGCACCCCCATATTGCTCAAGTCCAAACACTCAGGGATGTAACTTCCCATGTTGCTGTCAAAATTATTACGCAACTGTTTTGCTGTCAAATTAAACCTGAAAAAAAATTGGTATTAAATCAATTTTAAATGTTTTTTTTTTTATGTATGTACTGTATATCCTATCAGTAGACTCTACCCACTCGGAGTGCAACACAACTCATTTGCCTTGTCGAGACCAGGTGAAGAAAGGGCAACAGGATTGTGAAATAGCGCCGCCTGGTCATTGCAACAGATTACAAGACCAAGTCAACGCTTTGATGCGAGACAGAACCCTGCTGGAAACCACAAACACTGAGCTCAACAACAAGATCAAGGACCTGGAGGAGGAGAGGGACAGGCTGAGGACTAAGCTGGGGACAAGTGAGGATGGATCAGGACTTTACTTCCTCCACATTTCTCCCTCTTTCACTCTTTGGTCACATCATTTAATCTGTTGATTTGTGTACACTACCTGATGTGAGTCGAGTGCAGATGTGAGTCACACATGCATCACTTTGCGACAAGTAGCAGACAAGATGCTAACAAGAGACTTCTGCAATGTCGATACAGTAAATGGACCTACTCAACAAAGTTGGTTCACCGCTGGCTACAAGTTAGCATCAAACACAACAAAGGCTGGAAATCAAACAATCATAGATAGCTGCAACGTTTTTAAAATGATTCCCATCTCCTGTTATTGTTTCTAATGAGAACACTTTATTATTTCATGGATTTCACAAATTTCAGTATGACGGATTAAATCTGAACATGCGCGACTCTAATGTGCACTCGACTCACATCAGGTAGTGACAGGAAGCAGCTTTCCTGATCACAGCACGACTACGGTAGCGAGTAGTTTTAAATGCAGAAAATCCGCTTGGGAGGTTGGTCGGGGGGGGTGGACGGGTCAAAAAACACAGGACTTTCACCCCGGAGACGGTGCGGCGTTCCCTTTCCTCTTTCTTTTCCTAAACACAACCCTCCCGTTGTTGTCCCGTGTCCCCTAGAGAAAACGGAACAGCATGTGTCCAACATGTGACATTTCCTTTCCCCCTTATTTTTTTCCTCCAACCTCTGCATAGATGCTTCCCATTACGTGCTGGCCACCATGAAAAAAAAAATAGGTAAACTTGTCCGTGTACACGAATCAATAGATTAAATATTATGTGACCATTTCACAAACTGCCGTGAGATCGTGTTGCTCCTGCTAACTACACATGATCATATAGTTTCATAGATGTAATGTAGGTACTTGCAATAGGTCAGAGATAACATTCATTGTCAGAGTTGTACTTTTAGCTCCTGCTTGATGCCTCCGTGTCGCATTTGTGATGTGTGACTTTGCGTCCTCCAGATGTGAGTGGACCTGTGGGCTGTTCAGCCGGGTGGCGGGAGATCAACTCCAGATGTTACTTCCTCTCCACTGAGCAGAAGACTTGGGAGGAGAGCAGGAAATACTGTCAGAGTAAAGAAGCTGACTTGGTGGTGATCAACAGCGAACAGGAACAGGTATACAGGAAATCTCTGTCTGATTTGGGTGTTTGCATTCTTGATGTTGAAGTTGTATTGTTACGTTTTCTGTGTACTACACAGAGGGCCTTGTACCGTCTGGATGGGGATGAGGAGCTCTCGTTCTGGATCGGGCTGAACACAACTGAAACCACTGGGTGGAAATGGGTGGACGGATCAGCGCTGACCACAACGTAAGGATTTTAAAAATAACTCTGTATTTTTCTGCTTTTTCTCAGGTTGATTGAAGATTTCAGTATCAAAGTAATAAATGCTGTCTATGGCTATAGAGATAGTGACAGGTCAAATATTTTGGATCTGAAACAGACCAACAGACAATGAATGTGTGTTGCGTTTCACTTTATTTCCTTGTTTTACACTTGGGAGGGGGGAAACGGGGATTTTGGTCTTAAAGGAATTTGCCAACTTATTATCTTATTATTTAGCTCATTCGTCGTATCCTCCAGAGTTAGACAAGTTGATACATACCCTCTCATATCCGTGCGTGCTGTAACTCTGTCTGACGCCCCCAGCATTAGCTTAGCCTAGCAAAGATCCTGCAGGTAACTGGTTCCAACTAGCTACTGCTCCCAATTAGTGACAAAATAACGCCAACATGTTCCTATTTACAAGTTGTACATGTTACTAACTGGGAACCATATTCTCAGAAAAACAAGCACTGCTACTTCTGCCAGTAGGGCGGACTGATATTGTGATGGCCACAGTCATGGCCACGCAGCCAGCTTAAGAGCGGTAACCTCAAGCACTTATATTTTTCCTTAGGTTGAGTTGATATGATTTTGTGTATACATCTTCATTTGTTGCAACCATTTATTCAGTTACAAATAACTTACAGGACACTTGTTTTATTTTACATGCATCATACTTTATTTGATTTAGAAAGTATCTTTTAGCAAGCTCACACTATTAGTTACTTTTTGATGGTCATACTGTTATATAACCGTTTTCTTTTGAGCTTACCATTTGGAGTCCACACCTGGAAGGGATTCAGGTCTGATGGCTTAAAAGGGGTAGCGTAGAGCAGCTTTATAGGGGAGGTGGCCCAATTGGACACTACCACTGCTTGATATGTCAAGGGGGGGTAGCTTTATTCTCGCTGTAGGTATTCTGAGGTTTAGATTTTATATAAAGTAATTTTTGTAGAGTTAAGATAAGTAAAAGTATATGTTCTTTGGAATGCATTTTTAGGTAGGTTTGTCATTATTTGTTTCTGAAGTTAGTTTGCAGTTATTGTGTTTCCCCCTGTGTGTTTAAATTGGTCTGATCAGCCAATATATAAGTCCCCTTTGTTTCTTTGTTAGTAGGTCAGTTGTATTTTTGAGTTTTGAGCCTTATTTACTGTCTGTTTATTTGACCTCTTTTAAGGGCCCAGACTTTATCTTTATTTTGTTGTAACTATTTTTTTGGGGAAATAAAACTCTTGCTTTTTGAATTTCTCTTGTGACTCCTCATGCTTAAGTGCTTGGTCCCTCACAGATATGCTTGCAGCACCAGAGAAGCCCCGAGCAGAAAGAAGCAGTGCTTCGCCTTCCCGAGAATATAGTTCCCAGTTTCTATGCGGTTAGAATATGGCTGTGTCTCATGTGACGTTGTTATTAGTACACCCTGTGAATATACAAATCACAATGTGTACATAGGAACATGTTGGCGTTATTTTGTCACTTATTGGGAGCAGAAGCTAGTTGGAACCAGTTACCTGCAGGATCTTTGCTAGGCTAAGCTACTGCTGGGGGCGTCAGACAGAGTTACAGCACACACAGAGATGAGAAGGGTGTGTATCGACTTGTCTTACTCTGGGGGATACGGTGAATAAGCTAAAGTCCCAATAAGTCGGCGTGTTCCTTTAACGTGACACAGAAAAAAGACACTGTCAGTCCTGACATGTCATGTCTGTGTTACATACTGTATATACATCTTTAAGTTGACGTTTGAGGAAATTTTAATCTAACTAAGTTTATTGCCATAGTCTAAAGCAGACACTACTAGGCTGTTTGCCAATAGAAATCTCTTTTCAGTATTGTCCAACAGGTTTTATTTTAATTTATTTTTTGAAAGTAGCAGTATTCATGTTGACATTGACATGCTCTTTGAAATAAAGATATTTGATTTTTAACTTTTTATTGATTATTTTGCATAATAGTCACACTAATGGACATCTTAACCAATTGTACAAAGCCCTAACAATAATGACGTCCATTGCAATTGCAATTAATATTAGTTTTTTTAATTTACAATACAATACCATTTTTTTTATTAGACTGTGAAATCATTTAACAATGTGAATACAGAAATATACTGTAAAGTCAGTCTACAGTATGGATAACGTAAAATTACGGTATATCGCTGGCGTCTTTGCTGCCAGCTCTTTACTGTAAATAATAGAAATACAGAAACATACAGTTTTTCTGGTTTACAGGCAACTACCATAAAGTCATTTTACCTATGAATACCGTAAAAATAACTGTAACCTGCTGGCGTCCCTGCTGCCAGCTCTTTACTGTTATTTTACAGGGAAATTATTTACAGTGTATGTTTGTTACCATTTATCTAAACAACCTGATTTATTGGTGACAAAGTCTCCCATCATTCTGTCACTCCATGTATATTCACACTGCATCTCTCTGACCTCCCTCACCACACTGTCATTTAGGTTTTGGCAGGCTGGCCAGCCGGATGATGGCGGTCCCAACAACGTGGAGGACTGTGTGGAGATGTATCACAAGAAACCAGAGCTGACCAGCTGGAACGACGCCCCCTGTGGAGCCCAGCGCCGCTGGCTGTGTGAGAAGAATCAGGCTGGAAAGATCATCCCCTGATAGTCACAACAATCCATTATAACATCAATGAAACAACGGAAATATGGATAAATAATATAATCAAATCTCAGTGAGAATTAAAGACATGTTTACAATTACAAAAGACTAATTTGTGCAAGTTGGTGATGCTTTTGTATATTATATGATTTATGTTGTGACATACTTTGTGTTGCTCGGAGGTGTTTTGGGTTGTGCTAAATGGAATGTATTTTTATTTTTTAGATCATTGTTTTAGGCTAGCTTTTAGTGGGAACATCTATTTGTTGTTAATATGTTCAGTTCAGTTTTCTAGTTGTTGTAGTGTAAACTAGAAAACAAATACAAGAATAAAGCACTAAACCAGCTTCTCCGAAGACTGTAGTTCTAGTAGATTTTGTAGTTTATGGTCTTAATAACTACTCAAAGCGCTTCAACATATTACAAGCACCATTCATATACAGGTGGCCAAGGCTGCCGCCTGATTATCACATAAACATTCACACACCGATGGCGGAGCATGGGAGAAATTCGGGGGCCCAAGGGCACTTCAGCATGGGGCTGCAGGTCCGTTCGAACCAGCAACCTTCTAATCACAGGGTGCTGCTCTAACACCTGAGCAACAGCCTCAGCCCAAGGAAGCAGCTGTTGGAATAAAATATATTCATATAATGTGTGCTCATAAACATCATTATATTCACGTAGTGCATCATATTAATCATGTGTGTTAAATTCATTATAGTTTGAGCTAAAGAGCAAAAGCATTACACATAGTCTGCTAGGTTTCAGTGTGATATTTCATAAAGTTTACTGTGACCTTTTAAGAAGTTGTTTTGGTACAATGTGTCCAACCATAGCTCTGCCGAGTGAGTTTAATTCTGAAAAGCAGGGCCAAGGGTGGTTGGGGACACGTCCTGTGTTTGGGTGAAGGTCCTCTCCAGTAGCAGTCTGAGACTTGTTATCTATTTTGCAGGCCGAGCTCTGCTGGACACTAACCTTCTGAAGACAAAACACAGCGCACAAACATGTCACGTGGTAGCAACTGACCCCCCCTGTGCACATAAGATCATGCAGAAAGGGAAAAGAGTCAGACAAACTTAGGGAGAGCTATGGATGCATAATTCTCTTTAACCTTGTCTCTGGAATATTCCATTGTAATAAACGTTCTTTCATCCAACCTACGGACTTAAACCCTTCTTCCTGAAAGAATCTAGAAGGGCAGGATTACGGCCCAACACAGCCCAATCACAAAAGACTCAAGCAGTGGTGAGCGGGTTCCTAGCTTCACAACGCTGAGCAAAACCCATTCAGATGGTAAAATGCTCTATAGAAAAAGTGGTGAAATCTAGCACACACCTGTTTCAACAGTACAATAGATGCAACACTTCAATAAGTCCTGTGGTTTCACCCCATTTTATCAGATTTTAACAAGACTTGGTGGGTATGTTCAGGTCGTGGTGTCAGATGTCTTCATTAATTTAGACAGGATTGCTATGGAAGAACCTGAGAACCTGATCGTATGTGGCGTTTTCTTTAACGGGGTGCAAATATTCCACCAGAACAGGTTCCTTCCCATTTGGAAGAGCCACCGTCGCTGCATCCGGAGTTTAGCACCGCCCAAGACGCCTGTGATTGGTTTAAAGAAATGAAACAACCCAGAAGGTTATTATCTCCTATCCCAGAATGTAGGTCTGGACTAGCCAAGACCTTCCCCCGCAGCGCTGTGGAGATGGAGATGGCAATGTGAGACTACCTCTGCCGTCACAGTAGCATAACATGGAACTACTCATGTGAAGTACAAGCACCTCAAAACTACTTTACAGTACTTGAGTTATCATCAAATGTCAATTTCTGCCACTGCAGGAATCTGTGGGACCTGAAAAATGTAGTGTTACTGAAATCTAAAACATCAGAATGATATTCTGTAACACCTTACATGGGATTCTAATCAAATCAATCTCAGGCATGACGGATTGTGCAACAATATAAATTCTTTATATATCACACAACTATAGGTCATACTACAACCCTTACTGCATTACTCTTTAATACCTTTAGAACTAATGACAACGTACTTAAATAGAGATTTATATTCGATCACCAATATACAGATTACATGCCATTATACACTGAATATACAACAGAAACTAAAGACAAAAGGTACAAATTTAAATTACTGATAAAACATGAAATAAGTCAATATGTGATCCCAGCACACATGGCTTTGAGGGGGATTTAGATACACAATCACAACAATAAGTGTGGATTTTGAGACGGAGAATGTCTTCTCTAAGAGATCTTAGAGACTCCTGTCAAAACTGGGACCGGGTTTCTGGTGAAAAGCACAGGTGTCTTTGTCAATGTCTTTTAAATGGTTATTTTAAATGATGGTTATCAGTTGTGAAAGTGTTGCCATAACTGTTTTCATCTGGTCTTTTGAACTACTGCTTTGTCTTCCCTTATCTGTCTCCTGCCAGGGTTATTATTCATAACTAAGACAAGCAGAAATAGGAAGAAAAGTTTTCAAAACTAATATACAGAGGCATGCGTGAGGCTTACACAATGTGGAAGGAAGTGAAACCAGAATGAAATTACTGCATTTGAAAGCACGATGACATCACACAGCCAACACTACAAACTTGTGTCTATCTATCAATCCTGAAATAGAGTCGCTCTGTACAGGAACACACAGTAGACAGTATACAACAACAGGTTAACCAGTCCTTCCAGAAAAATGCAGAGCTTTTTTGTGATAGTTGCATCCCAATGTATCACTGACTGTACAGGACACAGGACACAGTACAAACACTAATAAAGAAGATTGTGCTCATTACCATACCTTTACACTTTTCCCAAAGGTGCAGAAAGTAGAATAATATGGCATGTACAAAGGTTAAATGGAGATGAAGTAATGTTTTGATTTAGAGCATATTGTTTCCGTGAAACAGATATAAGTGTGAGTCAACTAGTTTCTTCCTCTATCTGACGTCTTACATAATCTGTGAACTGTGAAGTAAGGGGTTTCGATGAAGACAGGGACCAAAAGAGGAAAACAGTTCACTGCTCAGACCACACTGAACCTGACTTCTCACCAAATACCAAGCAGACGCAGAGGATGCAGCAAATGGAGGTATCTGATTATGTTAATGAGCCACCAAGACGAAAGAAGAAAGGCAGTGGGGATGCACATCAAACCTTTATCAGTTGGGGGTTCCTGTGTAACCTACTTTAAACAACACAGTTGTACTTATTGTACTCTATCAAGTGATTTAAGCTGCTCTAGTGGCACGGCCCAGCAATCCTGTCCTGTTACTGAAAAAGTGTTAACTGTTAAATATTTCATCCAAACCACGACCTTTACCGAGTCTTAACCAAAGTGTTTTCATGGCATCATTTACATGAACACACACGAGGATCAGGACGTGAAGTCTAGGTCTAACTTATAATTATTTTCATTGTTGATTAATCTGTTGATTACTTCATCGATGCATCAATTCTTTGTTTGGTCTCTATAATGTCCAGAAATGGTTAAAATGTGGATCAGTGTTTCCCAAAGTCCTGATGTCTGGTTTTGTCCACAACTCAAAGATATTCAGTTCTCTGTCTCAGAGGAGAGAAGAAACTAGAAAATATTCACATTTAACAAAGCTGGAATCAGAAGTTTTACTATTTTTTATAAAACAAAAATGACTGGTTAGTCGATTTGCAAAATAGTCTGTGATTATTAAAATTGTTGGCAACTTAGATTCGCCATTGCAGTTCTACTATTAAAGTCATGTGATGTCCCTGAATTTTTACATAACAGTAATCATGTTTCCTTCCCTATTGGACGTCATTGTAGTGATGTCAACATTTCATTTGGGATTAACTGAAACAGCCAAAGCTTGAAGAAAAAGACCCAAGTTGTAATTATATGGAACTCTCCGTTCAGCTAACCATTAGCATGCTAATGAAGTTTGGTTAATTTACTTGATAATATTACTGAAAGTTGAATTACTTCATCATTATTTTAATATGCCATCAGCACATGGCAGCCAGAGTGGTTCTACATATTAGTTGGTGAGTGTGTGTTGGTTTTGCAGAGAGAAGACTCTGCCAGGTGGTTCTCCTCAGCTTTGGGCTGCTGTGCGTCATACAAGCCATTCTCAACGCTTCTCTACGCCTGACATGTGAGTATGGTTTCTTTGTGTTGTGAAGTTATAATGAGATAAGACAGATGCATCAACAGCATCACCAAATTGCTCAAGTTCAAACGCTCAGTGATCACATGTTGCTGTCAAAATCTTAACGCAACTGTTTTGCTATCAAACTAAAACTGAAAAAAAATAGGTATTAAATTTATTTTAAATGTTGTTATTTTTTAATTTATCTATATCCTATCAGTAGACTCTACCCACTCGGACTGCAACACAACTCATTTGCCTCGTCAAGACCAGGTGAAGAATGTGCAAAAGGATTGTGAAGGAGTGCTGCCACGTCATTGCAACAGATTACAAGAACGATTCAACGCTTTGATGGGAGACAAAATCGTGCTGGAAAACAGAATCATTGCGCTCACCAACAGGATCCAGGCCCTGGAGGAGGAGAGACGCCGTGTGAGGACTAATCTGAGGACAGTTGAGGATGGATCAGGCTAAATCTTCTCAAATAAACCTTACCTCGTCATTTCTTCCTCTCTAACCCTTCCTCTATTTCTGTCAGTTTGGTCCCTGTGACGTCTCCTGCTAACAGCACAGCACTTCCTGTGTTTACTACAAAGAAACCATTGTTGGTGCTGAGAACATTACAATGTTAAACAGCAAATATAAATGTGTAACTCCATTATTTTGCAGTGTCTGTTCTTTTTTTTTTTTTTATCAAATTCTTTTTATTTAATGATAATCAAATCGCTTTTTTTCAGCTTGTGGGCTTCGGGGAGCCTAACCGTGGGAAAAGGAAGAACTGTGGGCTAATATATCAATATTATTCAGAAAACAGCTGGAATGATGAAAGATGTTCCAACTCAGTGTACTGGATCTGTGAAAGAAAAGTCCGTCCATAACTCTGCATCCAAACCCACCAGAAAACATAAGAAATAAATTGCTGTTTATTTTTTGCTGTCTACAGATTTACATTTTCACAAAAGCAACCTGAATGTGCTCATGTAGACACATCATTTCCAAGTAAAAACAGCCTTTTAGGATTTGCCAGCTCAGTGGGTGATAATCTGGAGCCTGGTGATTTGCTCTGCAGTAAAGTGACCTGTTAACATCTAGAAACTAATGTCCAACCAGTTCACTGCTTTGGCTGAAAAGAAAGAAGAAAAAACTACATATGTAGTTCATGCTTTGAGTCATTGCTCGCTGAATGAATGTATAAATGTTTATGGGTGGGGGGGGGGGGGGGGGGGGGGTGTGCGTCTGGCCGCATCACAGGGGGGGTAGTCCCGTCTCATTGGTTTATCTATGACCTGTTTTCTTTGTCATTATGTTGTGAAGGCAGCCTCTTTAACACATCTCAAGGTACGGTTTAAAAGGAGGGATGTGGAGGAAAGAACGGGGGCTGTTAATTCAAGAGTGGGCTTGTGACATGACAAGGGTGGGGGGGTTTGAACAGATGTGATCCAGGGTGGATGTCTATACCAGAAAATGGGGAAAGTACCTGGCTTCCAATATACTATATAGAATATACTATTCTGTTATTAGTTTGTTGTAGGGTAATGAATATTGCTGTTTTTTTTCTTGAGGTTTGCCTGGGTGGGTGGTAACAAAGAGGTGGGGGGGGGGGGGCATGTTCATGTTACACATTGTATGTTTTGTGTTTTGTTAAAAATTAATTAAAATTGTTAATCACAAAAGAAAGCTTGGTACAGTACTGTGTAAATATGAGTGGTAATAGGACTAGGTGGAGAGATACAGGATAAGTGGCTGAAGATAGATGGATGAATTTCACAAATTTCAGCATGACAGATATGCCGTGAACCGCGTGTGGCATTTCATTTCTTCATGTTTTTCCTAAACACAACCGTTCCGTTTTTGTCCCGCGTCCCCCAGAGACAGCGGGACAGCAGGTTGTGTACCACATGTGACATTTCCTTTCCCCGTTCTTCTTTTCCTCCAACCTCTGTATAGAGGCTTCTCATTACGTGCTGGCCGCCACGAAAACAAATGAGAAACACGTGTTTGTGTACACAAATCAATAGATTAAATGTTATGTGACCATTTCACAAACTGTTGTTCCTGCTAACTACACATGATTATATAGTTTTATAGCTGTAATGTAGGTATTTGCAGTAGGTCAGAGACACACATAAACATTCACACACCGATGGCGGAGCATCGGAGAAATTCGGGCACCCAAGGACACCTCAGCATGGGGCTGCAGGGCTGTTCGAACCAGCAACCTTCTAATTATATGGTGCTGTTCTACCACCTGAGCAACAGCCGCAGCCCAAGGAAGCAGCCCAATCACCAAAGACTCAAGCAGTGGTGAGCGGGTTCCTAGCTTCACAACGCTGAGCAAAACCCATTCAGATGGTAAAATACTCTATAGAAAAAGTGGTGAAATTAAGCACACACCTGTTTCATCAGTACAGTTGATGCAGCATTTCAGTTAAGTCCTGTGGCTTCACCCCATTTTATCAGATTTTAACAAACTACACCCCAGGTTGATCAGCATCTGCAACTTCTCCTCCAAGTTTAGAAGGAGTTTTGTCTCCAGCTTATTCCTGTTGGATTGTGATGATCTCAGACATCTTTCTGAGTTCAACTTTATTCTGCTTGCCGCGCTTAAGATGCCTTTTCCTTTTTTTTTGTTATATACAGTATAAATAAAAGAAAGAATTTAAAAAACTGTTGCGTATTCAGAATAAAAGTATATATTTTGATTCAACCAATCAGCACAAACAAACCTTCCTACTGTCCAGTCAAACTGTGATACAGCAAAATGCGATCAAAGGGATACTGATAATCAAACATTTACAGATTCCTCTGGTTGGATTCTCACCTGCTGAACTCACTTTCCACCGGCATGTGTTGTGGAAACACGGGGAAAGAAGAAGCTGCTCATTTCTGCCTTGTCACACTGGTGTCTGGTGCCATCTGAGCCTGACAACGCTTTCACAGCCACATAACTTCTACAATAACATCAGAGTACATATATATTAACATCAATGTGACCAATCAAATCCAGTCTCGCAAGTGTTACAAACCCAGCCAGTGTCAGAGAAATAACACACCAGATGTTGTGTCCACTAGGTGGTGATATTAACCATCTAATGAAATAGGTGCATCATTGGTACACAACATTTGGGACATGTTGCTTTGTTCTGAGGAAGAATGCAGCCTGAGATCCCCTTCACTCTGTTCCTCAGAACTGGTTCCTATCAAAGTGGGACCAGAACCTCAGGCTGCAACAGGTGGTACCTTTTTTAAAGGCCTTTTTCCTCCTTCTCCATGTAAAGACTTGGTACCTGTGTTTTAAAATGTGTAATACAGATAAAGTGTGTTATTTTATCACTTCTAATAGTGCTACTACCACAAATGTTTCTTCTGGTAATACTAGTAAAATAACTTGTTAAATGAAAACTAGGTCAGAGGTCATGCTCCAAGGTCAAATACGGTGTTCCACAGGGATCAGTACTCGGCCCACTTTTGATTTTGTGTTTACATGCTGCCCTTGGGTTACATTTTCAAAAAAAAAAAGAAAGACAAAAAAAAGAAAAAAAGAATATAATCACTGCTATGCTGAAACACAAATCTATCTTACAGTCAATGATTCCTCCTAGCTAGTTAAAAAAGAGATGTCCATCAATGGATGTGCAATCATTTCCTGCATCACCTTGTTGCAGTAATGACCTGTCCCAAATGACTTGAGAGCAGAGTGTTTGAAGACTGCTGATTGTCCCCTCCAGTCTTAACAGATAATAACCATAAAGGTTATAAGGACAACAGTATCTTGGAGACATCATACTGTGGCCAGGTTAAACAATTGGTGTAGCATTGTAATTAATAATCTGCTCCATATGATGAAAGCAGTGCAAACTGGTTTATTAACAACTTAACACATAGCCTTAAGCCTACTAGCTACCACCAAATCTCTATATTAATCTGTTTTAAAGGTTCTGAGAAAATTGGTTTATTTAACATTGTCTCGTCATTTAATGAGTAATCTTCTGCTCTGGAGGACAACACATTTTTAATTTAGACCTCACAAAAAGACTGATTATAAAATTATATTCAAGCTTTAATGGAATTCAGAATGTTCTCATCTGTTTTGTCATATTTGACAGAGAACAATTTGTAGTTATTAACTGTTACATGTCAAACTGTTACATGTCAAAAAAGGTCCATGCTTTTTCAAGGTGTGCCACAAGGATCTGTTATTGGCCCTTTACTTTTTAAAATTGATTTCAATGACCTGTGCAAAGATATCTTTTCTTACATTACTATATCAAACATTGACAAAACAAAGTAAACACAGTTAACATAAAAACATAAGTACTCATGTGTTCAAACAAATGTGGTATATCCAAGACAGTTTTGCATTAACATAGAAGCAAAGATAATCTGTAAAAGATCTGTTTTTGTTGGTGCTTTTTAAACTTAATTACAGCTAAAAAGTTACAAACGTTGTGAATGTGACTAGTGACTAATGAAAGGAAACGAATTCAAGTTGCTCATTGAGTCCAGTGCCATTTATTTATTTTTACTCCATCTTCTTTATCAATTGCAGTATATTAAGATGATAATACATTGTTGGTTTCTGATTACCTAGATCCACCAAAAGTCCGCAGACACTCACTGACCTTCAGGGGATATAACATTTTATTTACACAGGAGAGCAGAAAGATTTGATTTTTGTAATGGGTGACAATCTCCAAGAGTTAGTCTGCTCTCTGGAACCGGGACAGATCCAGCATCACAGTGTGTATGGAGCTACAGTGAGGTGAGGTTTTTAGGGCAGTGGTAGCTGGGACAGCAGAAACATAGACTTGTGTACATGGAGATGAACTGCAGAGAGGCAGACGCATCAGGGATTGGCCAGTTCGTCTGATGTCACAGAGGAAGGCAGGCTGTCCAAGGCTCCCATCTCTGTAACCACACACAGACACAGAGAGAACACTACTACAGGCGTACATGTTTGACAGTTCAACCAATCAAACTCCTCAGTGCTATCATATACATCCCATCAATATCTACCAAATATAACAATATATATAACACAGGAAGCTCCAATCAAGCAGTCTGATTGGTTTGTAACCATGTACCACACCTATGATGTCTAATTCCTCTGAACATCAAGTATCACTCTGCTTTTGAGGAAAGAACATTTAACCAGGAAACTGAGAAACGGAGGGAAGCCGTTCATCTGCACACACTGCCAGGACACAGAGCTGGTTTAAAACAACTTTACGACAGGGAACTGAACCTGTTATCGCTGCTCTCTCCTCATCATCCCTCATTTTACCTTGCAGAACATGGGAGTTGCTGTTCTACCGCTGCCTCCATCGCCTAGTTCGTTAATGTTAATGTGAGGCTTTCTACAGCTAAAGTAATAGCCTGTAAGAAAATAAAGATAGGCTGCTGAACTGAAACTCTCCAAGACTACAGCAGAATTGTCAGTATGTTAGTTGATTGAACACATTTGTAGTCAGCATACACATTTGTAGTCAGCATCAGCATACTGTCCGCAGCACTCTTAGGCCTTAAACAGACTTACTTTAGGTTATATAAAACAGCATACCTTTCAGCTTTAGATACGACAGGAAGTCAATGACAGTGTGGATGATATCTCCATCTCCTATTCTCAGGGCACCTATGGAGGCAAAGCAACAAAGTGCAGCCAGTGGTCATGTTGTCTGAAGTTGACAATACAGTGTGAGCAACTCTAGTAACAACACAAGTGGAAATGGAATCTCCAGCTACCGAGACATCTTCTTCCAATGAGGAATCTTAAAGCACCTTTTAACATGTCTTTAACATCACTGACGTGTGAAATACAGAGAAAACTCAAACAAACTAAGTTGCTATAGGGTGTCACCATAGTACCCTGGAAATGCAGAGCTAAGCGTTGTTGTTATCGGTCCTAGTGTTTACCACTTGCATGCAGAAAGATGCTTGGTGCTGCTCCTCGAGTTGGGCCATTTTCATTACTCATTGCCAGACCCTTAATCTTTCGGATGTGGATCTGGCTTTACAGGTTGTCACTAAAGGCATGTTCCCAGACAAGAGACAAGAGGCACGCTGGTGCCTCACAGACACATTCCAGATATCTAACAGGCTAAATAACTGCAGCTGTCGGGGACTCTGTCTGAGATCTGCAGCCAATGATAGATAAAGACCTGGGCTGAGGGGAAACATGGGGGAGCGGTCGCCTGTACGTCAGTCTATAAGTTGCATTTTCAACACTTGCACTTCAGAGCATGTGAGGGGAGTGGGAGG
Organism: Etheostoma spectabile; assembly: GCF_008692095.1. Taxonomy (NCBI): domain Eukaryota; kingdom Metazoa; phylum Chordata; class Actinopteri; order Perciformes; family Percidae; genus Etheostoma; species Etheostoma spectabile. The sequence goes on along the minus strand of NC_045740.1, from coordinate 34,333,038 downwards.
ATTTTGGATGGCGCGCAAAGCAGATTTCTAAAATGTTGGAGCTGCTGTCTCCCGCTCCATCCTGCTGCAATTTCTCTCCGGCATAATGAGTTTGAAGCATGCCTGAGCCCATCACTGCGATATGTTGGCAATCTTTTTGCCAATTCAATTCAAGTTGTGTCGAGACAGTAAGTTATGTCATGTGAACAGAACAGCGAACTGGAGACTTTGAAAGTCTTGTAGTGGGAACTTAGCTGAAGGAGATGCAGATCACAGAGGTTCTCTGTTAACAGTAGATCATCCTGTTTCTGTGTGTGACAGATAGACAGAGAAAAACACACACACACACACACAGACAGATAGACAGACAGACAGACAGACCCGTTCTGAAGTCCTCCTCCTGGTCCATGCCCCTCTTGCCAGCCAGACCCGGCTTTTCTCCGAGTGTCCTGTGTCCATCTATTCCATCTGGACAGTGAGGAGTAATCACAATCACACAGACAGCAAACGGGACACTGCTGCAGCCCTAAGCTCCACTCACTCCACATGACCAACAGTCAAACTGCAGTTCCACTTGACTAAAGCATTACAGCTAGGTATTTTCATATTACATTTCCCATATTTCAGCTGTGAATATGCTTCTTTAATATTTGCTTGCACTGTTAACATCTCTTGACAAACGAATCTCCAAGCTTGAATTGTGGTGTGCTACATTAAGATAACAACAACAGAGAACACACACATGTCCTAAATATGGCACTGTTTCAGTAGCCTCATACATTACACACACATACGTACACAGTGCACACATGGCACCCCCCTACCTAATGCTCATAAGAAGATCTACACTTGGTTATTTCAGCATGATGTTTGGCTTGGAATTGTTTGGTTCATTTTCAAACTGTTACGGACCAGCTGCAGGGCTTGGCTCACGGAATTGCAGAAACACAGATTTGACCAACAAAGGAAATAAAAAATCACATCTAAAATGGGATGGAACAGACAATGAAATGCATTCGAACAGTAATGATGAATCTCAAATAAAGTAAAATAATGCACAAGCAAAGCGAGTTGCTTAGCCGTGACGACTGCAAACCTCTGCATAGTAAAAAAAAATCATTTGGTGTCTATTTCCTAATCCAAACATTGCTAAAAATTGATAAAGCAAATGAATGTCTGTGCTTCACTGTTACAGTATGTGTCAAAATGTCAAAGAATTATTAATTATTATATGTCCATATTCATATTCCATTCTGTTATATCTTCATACTTATAGGTATTTTGTATTTGTGTACAAAACAAGCCAGGGAGAACTATTTTTTAGATTTTTGAAACAGATGCTTAGCTCCTTGACTTTAATAATAAGACAAACTTTGAATCTTTTGTCTGTTTGCTGATGACTAATGAAAGAAATCTACATCCACCAAACTACAGAAACTAAGTCTACCTCATCTTTATCTTTCACTTTGCAGCATTACTCACCAGTCTTTACAAGCATGTGTCATTTTAAGTTCACACACTCCTTCCACCGTTTTCCATTATGAGTGGTTGAAGTGACGGCCCGTTGAGTGGCTGGCAGTGTTTGACTCATCTTAACTTCTTCCTCATTAGCTAAAGTAGTGCTTGAGCTGCTAGCCCTGCACTGTGTATGTGTGTGTGTATGTGTGTGTGTGTGTGTGTGTGTGTTTGTGTGTGTGTGTGTGTGTGTGTGTGTGTGTTGAGCTACAAGCCCAATTAAAATGCATGACACTGGAGTGACCCACAAGGAGGGGAATTAATGCATTTTCATGTTTTTGTGTAACTATAAACAGCTCCTCCTGTCTCCATGTGCCCTTCCGCTCTCTACATTTAATTTGTTGGATCCTGTTGTGTTTTATTATCAAGTATGTAGCTCATATACTTCCACTAATTTCAACTATAATTAATGAATTGGTTCTAACATCTAAGGGACCATGTGGAAAAATGCTCCTTGGTAATGTCAATTCGCAAACTACTGTAAAGGTCAAGGGGAAAAACTTTTATAGAATAATATTATAATAATATCAAACGACAGCAGGAATGCAAGCCACAACCGAAAGAGTTTTTCTCTCAAAATGACAGCAGAGCCAGGGTCACTAGGCTGCTATGTAACGACGTTATGCGTGCGTGCATTTCTTCTCCAGCTTAGTGGACAATGAGTGTGGCTGTCACATGTTCTTCCCATGCTGGCATAAAGTTAGTATTTGACACAAGGTCGAAACATTGTGTGAGTCTGCAAGTGAAATTGATTTGAGGTCACTGCTTCTGGGAGAGAAGACGTGTCCTTGTCTTGCTACCCTACAGGTAAATATGGGAGTCGCTTCTCTGAAGAATTCCCCCCCGTAGTAACGATAAACTCATCCGTGAAGAAAATGCTTCTCAAGTTTGTTTCCTTGCAGTTGTGAAGAACTTAGTTTTCATTATCATTATATCATTAAAGGGTCATGTTGGTATTTCTGTGTGTGATGGAACAGCAATCTCTGAAAAGGGTCCAGTATTAAACAAGAAACAAGGTGCAATGTAACCCTACAGGACAGATGTTCAGCATCTGTTATCGTCCCCTAAAAGTTGTGTTGTTGCAGACAGACTCAGATTATTATTCTAAGTGTGTGACAACATTATGGGATGGATCCCTACAGAGACAAACCTTTTAGTTAAAGAGTTAGATCCTTTTAGTTTAACATGAAAAAGCCCCAAAATCACCATCACCAAACCAACCAGACTCCATGTAAATAATCACTGCTTTTATCATCGTAAAACACACTTCATTCAAAGTGGACAGAAACTAAATAAAACTACAAAAAGCCATCCCGGCTCATCTTTAGACTGTTCCAACAATCACCACTCTGGTCAAGTTGAAATAAACTCTTACTTCACCCATTTACATGTGAGGCTACATAGCAGAGCTGTTTCATATTAACAAAAAGGTCCATCTCTGTAGGGATCCTTAACGTTGTCAGACATTGGACTGAACGTGTTTCTCATGACGCACAAAGTTGAAATTGATCTTGCTCTTCTAATCAGGTAAATCAGCCTAACAATCTTTAGCAAAATGGCTGCAGAGTAACTTTCACTGGCAGCGTCATCCATGTAAAAATCCAATTCTTAACATTTATACAATCACCTAAGCTAGTGTTTGATCGTATTCCAACTGACCTCTGCACTCTCACTACGCCACACCTTTCCTTACCCAGCAGACAATCACAGAGAGATCAACAAAAGCAACATTTGGATGCGTAAGCACAGACAGCAGCAGGAAGACGCACGTCCTCGCCCGATGGGTGACAGAAGCAGCTAAGAGGCGGGATGCGTTGAACAGAGCAATTCGTGGCCTGACACCAAGGCCCTGCAGCGGCCGTACGTTTCTATCTTACATTGAGTGACCAGCTCGTCTCTGCCTCTGGCACTGGGAGAATCCTTTATCTGAATTAGGTGATCAATACGACCTGAAACACAGGATGAGGCAGGAGCAACCTTTACCTGGGCTTCACACACCCACACACACACACACACACACACATGCATGCATGCACTCACACACATCTGGATACCCAGTCTTCATGGTCAGGACGCTGTCTTTAAATGAAACTGAATCAGCTGACACAGGATGAGAAAACAGAGGATGAGCCTGAGCCATGTAACAAATTGTACAGGTGAGCTCAAAAACCAAGCTGGCATTCAAAGAGATTAGATTGTTTATATGGTCTAGTTGTGTGCAAGGTTGTTATATAACAATTTACTTGTTATATAAGTAAAGCGTTTTACCACTGCGTGGTAACTACTCGACTCACCTTGACTCTACTCGCCTTTTTTGGTTTTCAATTATGAAAAAAAGTCCCTGGTACCTGCTATCAGGTACTTTTTGTAGTACTAACTCAGTTAAGGTTCAAAGCTAGCTGAGGCGATACCAAAAGGTGACGTGAAAACCCACAGACTGCTGATTGGTTGGAGGGAATCGTCCCTAATCACTGCAGACTGCTGATTGGTTGGAGGGAATCGTCCCTAATCACTGCAGACTGCTGATTGGTTGGTGGGAATCGTCCCTAATCACTGCAGACTGCTGATTGGTTGGAGGGAATCGTCCCTAATCACTGCAGACTGCTGATTGGTTGGTGGGAATCGTCCCTAATCACTGCAGACTGCTGATTGGTTGGAGGGAATCGTCCCTAATCACTGCAGACTGCTGATTGGTTGGAGGGAATCGTCCCTAATCACTGCAGACTGCTGATTGGTTGGAGGGAATCGTCCCTAATCACTGCAGACTGCTGATTGGTTGGAGGGAATCGTCCCTAATCACTGCAGACTGCTGATTGGTCGGAGAGAATCATCACTAATGACAGCGTCGTCATTGCTAGCGACAGACTTTTTTTTTATTTTGCTGCCTCCAGGTTCATTAGAAATTAATTTGCCTTCTGGCTTCGGCAACGAGCGAATCAAAAAACCCCACGATGTTCTGTGTGTGTCGCGTTAGGTCACGGCAGTTTGCTGCTATGACAACCAGCCACGGCTCGCCTCGCGCATGAGGCGGTACTAATCTGCAATGGAAAACGGACGCACAGTGAGTCAAGTCGAGTCGAGTCGAGTCGAGTCGAGTCGAGTCGAGTTGAGTCGAGCTGTTACCAGCAGTGAAAAACTCCATGAGTGTCTGGAAGTGGGCCGGGATTGCTTCCACATGGCTCTCACAGACCAAAAAGCTACGCTTCGTCACAGCCCTTGGCAGTGGTGTAGTCTAGTTGTTTTGTAGTGAGTATACTGTCATTCTTCCCCTCCCGGCATTAGACTCGCCCGTCCCAGAGTGACGTGTTTCAGAACGACAACCCCACCTCATCTTATCTGGCTGTAACGATAACGTTAGTGTCATGCGAAGCGGCCATTTAGCTTCAGGGCCAGGCTTACCAAAACACTTTCCATTTGCATTCATTTCATTTTATCTACTTCAGTGATTCACATTTATTAATTTCAGATATGCGCAGAGAATGACCGCCAAGCAATGGTGTCACTGTTCCTAGGCAACTCTCAACACAGACGGGGTGAAAGTTCTCTCACATAACTGAGCACTGTTACATAAGTTTTGTGACGTAACGTCATCTTTGCGTTTTCATAAGTTTGTACATGGAAATCTTTGACCTGTCCTATTGGGTATACCTGCGGACCACGTGGACTACACCACTGGCCCTCGGCGTGTGATACTAACGCATGAGGCACGCACATGCACAAACATACTTGCTGCTATCTTTATCTTCTGAACGTCGAGTATTGAACCTTTAAAGCTACACTCATCGACTTTGATGAAACATTCCTTTTCTTGCAGAGAGTTAGATGAGAATATCGATACATCCCTCACATCTGTTTATTCAACCTAAAGCTTAGCTTAGCATAGAGATTGTGGGGGGGGGGGGGGGGGACTCCAGAGCACTGATTAATATCTCATTTTTTTGATCTGTAAACATTTTGACATTGGTTTTTGGATGGACAGAACAGAGACAGTAAACATTGAACTTAGCTAGATGCTAACATGTGTCTGCTGGATGTGTGAATGCTGTGGGCAACAGTCAGTTTATGGTCATGTGTAAATGGATTTCAACTTGGTCTGCTGCCCCCAGGTGAGCAGAAATTATCAACTAATGCTTGAGAGAGTGGGATTACTTTTATTTACTCCACCTGAGCTTTTTCCTGCTTTGTCAAAACCAAACATGTGCCGGCTCCACACGGCTCCTGTTCTGTGTAATCTGCTGAGACTTTGATCCTAGCTCCGCTAAAGGCAATGCATCACTTTTACTCAATGTGTCCCCATTTATTTTTATTTTGTATTTATCTGTTTTTAACAGAAGTGTGCATTACTCTTTTGGTAAAGGCTTTTGTGATTTCATCCCAAGATTTCTTTTGTCCATTTAGTCAATTTTTTATGCTTTTTCATGCTAAAGGATTCATTTCTAGGAAACACGTGATTCTTTGTGGAGAAACTCAGTTGTACAAAGGCATTCATATTTTTCTTTAACATTGCTCAGGTTTCTCTACAGAGCCCCTCCCCACAGGTTTCTCTATAGAGCCCCTCCCCAAAGGTTTCTCTACAGAGCCCCTCCCCACAGGTTTCTCTATAGAGCCCCCCCCCCACAGGTTTCTCTACAGAGCACCCTCCCCCCTACAGGTTTCTCCATAGAGCCCCCCCACACACAGGTTCTCTACAGAGCCCCCCCCCCCCCCTTCAGGTTTCTCTAAAGAGTTCCCCCTACAGGTTTCTCCATAGAGCCCCTACATGTTTCTCTATAGAGCCCCCTGCAGGTTTCTCCATAGACCCCCCTACAGGTTCTCTAAAGAGCCTCCCTAAAAGTTCTACATATAGCCCCCTACAGGTTTCTCTATTGAGCTCCCCCTAAATGTTTCTCTGTAGAGCGCCCCCTACAGGTTTCCCTAAAGAGCCCCCTACAGGTATTTCAATAGAGCCCCCCTCCCTACAGGTTTCTCTATAGAGCACCTTCTACATGTTTCACTGTAGACCGCCCCCTACAGGTTTCTCTATAGAGCACCTTCTACATGTTTCTCTGTAGACCGCCCCCTACAGGTTTCTCTGAACAACCCCCCTACAGGTTGCTACATAGCCCCCCTACAGGTTTTTTCTATTGTGCCCCCCCCCTCCCCCCACACAGGTTTCTCCATAGAGCGCCCCCTACGGGTTTCTCTATAGTGCCCCCCATAGACTCCTACAAGTCGAACTAATCGATATGTCGGGTACAGTCCAAGACATAATATTGTATTTCAGTTTCTTTCTATTTTAATTAGAATATGCAGTGGAGAGTGCTGCTATGAGTCAAACTTTCAACGAAACATTTGTTGAAACGATGTCAGGAAAAGCCTGATCTTACAGGACATGAATACATTGCATGAAAATAATTTCTAATACTGTGACAGTCATTAATCAACATTAGGTTAATAATTTGTTGGAGAGCTGTTAGTTTGCAAACTGAGTAATCCCAAACTGCATTTCCAGATGTGTTGAAGTGAGTGTTTGGACAAGTTTTTTGGACTGCAGTTTGTTTGTGTGTGTGTGTGTGTGTGTGTGTGTGTGTGTGTGTGTGTGTGTGTGTGGTGTGTGTGTGTGTGTGTGTGTGTGTGTACTTACGGGGACCTAACAGGTAGCCAGCACTGTTCAGTGTCCAGCCACGTTTGTCCTTTGCCTGCAGAGAAAGACACACACACACACACACACGCACACACACATGCACGCACACAAACACACACACACACATATGCACGCACGCAAACACACACTCACAATGTTCAGATCACACTGCTGTTCAATGCTGACTAGTTCTAAACCGAGTTTCTGATGTCTTTCCTCCCTCAAGTGTCTCTTTGGGCTCTCAAAATATGAAATATGTTCATAGTTAGTGTACATTTAATAACAAAGTACACTGACTACACTCCCTGACAAAGATATTCAAATTGAAGCTGTTTTTATGGTCTATTTCTATGTCTTTGCACCAGTGAAAGTAGATAAAAGAAATACTCAGAAAGCTCTGGCGTCATGTTAAATAGATTAAAAACAAGATATGACCTCCCTGCAATTTATCGGGGGGGGGGGGGGGGGGGAACGCCGGTTTCAGCCAAATAAATCCCTGAATAAAAGCTCCAGCACTGCCAGGGTTTTCCTCTGGATGAGCTGACAACTGTGCTCCCATTACATTATTGTGTTATCAACCAATCAATCAATCGATCAGTCATTGATTTACAGGATATAGCACTTTTCATACATTGCTTCATGAAACACCTCCCAATTTGTTGATATATCATTTGATTTCACTTTACTCCAAGGGAGTTTTTTCTATATTTGTCTGTTTTACATTTTCCATCACACACACACCACACACACCACACACACACACACACACACACAGGCTGTGTGAAGGTCAAACGGGAACATCTCACCGCAATGACCAAGCCGACGGTCTCAGACAGAGCTGCGCAAAAGATGAGCGACACGCAAACAATCCCAAAGCACCTCTGCATCTGAGAGAGAGAGAGAGAGAGAGAGAGAGAGAGAGAGAGAGAGAGAGAGAGTATTTGGAAAGGTTTCAGCACAGTAATAACTTATCTTCCCCAGGGAATAAAAATGGAAAATAGAACAGTAATAACTAGCCTTCCCCAGGAAACAAAAAGAGGAAAATAGGACAGTAATGACTTATCTTCCCCAGAAAGTGAAAAAAAAAATAGAACAGTAATAACTTATCTTCCCCAGAGAGTAAAAAGAGGAATCTGAAGCAGTAACTGACCTTTGAAAAGACTCTCCCGCCTGTTGCACTCCAAATCAGCCGTGGAAGCTTCTTGTTGTGGTTCAGAAGAAATCAGGACTCCGTCCACCTTTTATGTCCTTGTAGTCCGACACTGCCGCTCTACACACGCGTCACAACCCCCCCCCCCCCCCCACACACACACCCCCACCCTTACTCCCGCGCACACAGGTCACGAACACAACGCATAATGAAACTCAATAATATCATATAATGCCATCATCAGATTTTTCTATGTCGCCCTTGGAGACATGGAATTGGATTTAATTGAATTTAAAAAAGGGATGAAAAAAATAAACATCTATGAGATATTCTTCTGTCCTAATCTGATGATATGTTCCACCTTCATAGACTCTACATGTGCACAATTAAAACACACTTTCATCAAAGATTAGCATTGAGTTTTTATGGATGGGGATTTTTTATTAGTGCTTTAAGTTTTAAATGTCTTTAATAATTCTTGTGATGCTATCATCATTATCTTTGGTGCAGATTTTATTAAGCATTTTATCAAATTATGGAAAGGAACCGTTGTAACAGCAGTCCAGTATTAATAATGATGGAGAATACTGGTAAATCACCTGTTGCCCCAGCTCCAGTGCCTCACTCCAGGGACGTGTCAAAGTTGTTGATTTAAAGGAGTCCATATGAGCCCAGTTAAAGGTTCAGTATGCCATGGGTAATGATAAGTGGGATGGTCCATGGAGGGAGGCCATGGTTCAGCACCACGTACAGAGCCCAATTAGTTCAACACCATGGACAGAACTCCAATGATTCAGCACCACGGACAGGACCCAACTGTTTCAGACAGGGCGCAAATGGTTCAGACAGGGCCCAAATGGTTCAGCACCACGGACAGGGCCCAAATGGTAAATGTAAATGTAAATGTAAATGTGCTGTATTTATATAGCGCTTTTCCAGTCTTAACAACTGCTCAAAGCGCTTTTACATCTACAGGAAACATTCACCATTCACACACATTCATACACTGTGGCCGGGGCTGCCGTACAAGGTGCCACCTGCTCATCAGATAAACATTCACACACATTCACACTCCGATGCGCAGCACCGGGGGCAACTCGGGGTTCAGTGTCTTGCCCAAGGACACTTTGACAATGACTGCAGGGGCAGGGATTGAACCACCAACCTTCCGATTGGCAGGCAACCGCTCTACCACTGAGCCACAGCCGCCCTCTAAACGGTTCAGCACCACGGACAGGGCCCAAATGCTTCAGCATCACGGATAGGGCCTACATGGTTCAGCACCTCAGACAGAACCCAAATGCGACAGCACAATGGAAAGGGCCCAAATGCTTCAGCAGCACTGACAGGGCCCAAGTGGTTTAGCTCCACGGACAGGACCCAACTGGTTCAGAGTGCAAATGGTTCAGCACCACGGACAGGGCCCAAATGGTTCAGCACCACGGACAGGGCCCAAATGATTCAGCATCACGGACAGGGCCCAAATGGTTCAGCACCACGGACAGGGCCCAAATGATTCAGCACCCCGGACAGGGCCCAAATGATTCAGCACCCCGGACAGAGCCCAAATGGTTCAGACAGGGCGCAAAGGGTTTAGCACCACAGACGGCACCACATAGCTATTTTCTATGAAAGTGTCCCAACTCGTTGTGTCCTCCCGGGCTCCTAGCATCAAGAACACTCTGTTCTGTCAATTTCTGTCATCACTGACATGTGTGAGGTCTCAAAACTTCATTTTTCAAATCTATCAAATCAAACCCATTAGACTGAGGGATTGTTGGTAAAACGTTCAATGGATGCTGCCTTCTTTTTTTCAGCCTTTGCTCCTCTGGATGTAGTTGAGAAAGGTTTCTTTTGCACAAATTTAGAGGAAACAACGGCTGCACCCCTTCCACACTCCACTGTGATCTCATTAACCCTTTCATCACAATACAGTTCCACTGCATGGTACAACCCAGAGTAACATGATTGATTCCACACAACGCTCTTTGGCAAGTACAGATCTCTACTTTCATTAATTTTGCGGCGTCTTATTCAATTTTATAGCATTTGAAAACAAATTGTAGTGGTTTTGAAATAGGATTGAGTAAAAGTTGACATATAACAGTCTGTGATTATCCACCAACTCCATCATTTTAGTCCAAATAATTCCTAATTTCTGCTTTTCTAACTCAAACATTAGGTATAATTTCCTATAAATGAGGTTTATTGACCATACATTCCAAAAATAACTGTAAAACGTAATAGTGTTGAAAATGTAAAAAGGTGACAAACATTGAAAAAATGCATCAAATATGTTGATAGAAAGGACAAAAATGGAAGAAAAAGTTAAAAATATCAATAGAAAGCGTCAACAAAAGGGTTGATTTTGACGGGAAGACAACACAAGGGTTAAAAGAGGCCGCGGACTTTGCTTTGCCTGCCTGAGATCTCCAGGCCAGGACGAGGTTTTGGAACCATACGAAGATCAGGGGGGTCTCAAGCATCGGTCTGGCTCGTGGGGCGTTAGCAAATCCCAGACACAGGCCATTCAGGTCTAGTGACGGTTCTCTTTGGCCAATTGCTGGTCTCCAGTCTTTTAACTCTACCTTTGCCTCCACCTGGATCTTCAACCAAGACAACATTCATGTACTGAATGTCATCTTGGGAGACCTCGTTTAGGTCTGAGGATGCCTTGCATAGAAACCTTTGTTTTAAAAGACTCCAATGAGGTTCTGTAACCCAGACAAAACCTTTGAAAGTTGCCCATCAAGAATTGAATTGAATCTTGTGAGAAGATTTCAGATTTTAATGTGGTATGGTAATGCACACTGCGTAATGCATCGTGAGACAAAACATACAACAACAGCTTTCTCTTCCTTTCACAGGAGTGAGAACCATCATCACAATTATTGCATATTTCACAGACATAAATGACACAATGTTTCATCTCAGTGAGGTCCGGTGGGACCTACTCCTGAAGCACCAGGATTCCCTGGGCACCACTGGGAGCTCATCAGGCCACGAAACTAATAACCAATTGCAATAACATTCAGTTTTTTTTTGGTCCTCGGGCACATCTCTGCAAAGCAAACACATTAAACATCCTCACACACAATTACCAAGCTCTTGAAATGAGGGAAATCATACGGTGCTTGGCTGGATCGGAGCACAGTGAGCACAGAGAGCACAATGGCTGGAACGGGGGGGTGGGGGGGCAGGGGGGGAGTTATGTTTGCGAGCTATTGGGTGATGTTGAACGGCACGTAGCTCATAAATGACAGTGGAAATGTGAGAAGAGCTGGCAGTGATGTCTGCGGCTCATCCTGAGGGACTGGGATATTGTTTTATGGAAAGACAGGTTGCATTTTTGAAAACAATTTTAAAGCAGTGGCGTGTACTTTAAGAAGTGTCTGCGTATTAACGGCATGACTGAATATTTAAAGTGACCCGCGACAATATCTGTCTGCGTTTCAGAGGGTAGCAACTGTATGGGAAACTTAACAATATGCATGTTGAGTTGTATGTATATAGTATATATCGTTTCAGGCTCTCCAACACCTGCACCACCTGATAATGTTGTAGCTTCTCTTCCTGTTTCAATTACCCACCATGCACCATGGCTCTATGTATATTTTTATTATCTGTACTCATATTTTTCCATTACAAGTACTTACTTTTTCAATATTACTTATATTATGGTTACACTTCAATGTCATTTATATTATGGTTGAGCTTCAGACGCAGAAACAGAAACAAAAGCTCACACTCTTCTCAACAGTAATATACTTAGACTTCGACTTCTCTTTATTGATCCTTTTGGGATGACTCCCGCAAGGAAATTGAAAATCCCAGCAGCAGTTTTAGCAAGAGAAAAAGAAATTAAAAAATAGATAAAAAAGACAGTATAAAGACAACAAAATAACAACAATAAGAACATTTGTCAAATAAACAAAGAAAAGACCATAAATTATCATTAAAGAGTCAGTGTTGAGTCCAGTATTGAAGTGATAAAGTGATAAAGTGACTAGGTGTGAATTTAAGTCCAGGTGTGCGTGTATGTATGTCTGTATGATAGACACTATATTAATAACATTGATTTATTAGTATTGTTGTTATATTTGAGGGTTATTAGAACCCATTTAGAAGCCAAAAGCAAGAAAAACACACTAATAAAAGGCATCTAAAAATGTTTGTAGGGGGAAAAGCATACAAAATATATTGGTATGTGTTGTACATCTTCCCTTCGCAGGTCCCAACAAAGCCATGTGGTCGGTTAATGCAGCCGCAGGTGAAGAGTACAGCAGAGAGGTAGGAGTCCATTTCATGTTGCACCTTCCCTCTGTGATGACACACTGACCCGCCTGAGGATTTACCGGTACCGGCTGCAATGACGGTCACTGCTGTCAGAAATTAGCCCAGAGTCATGGCACCGGATGGGGATGATGGAGCAGAGACACCGTGAGACATGATACAAGGGGAAATGGAAGGGAGTGTAACATGTCAAACGAGAGGCATGAAGGAACAAAGGAAAAGAGGGAATGAAAGGAGAACAAAGACGAGACGGCAGAGTAGATGAAAAAAAGTGGAGAAGGTGAACAAAAGAAAGAGGAGAATGAGCTCGCCATGCAGGCCAGTGTCCAATTCTGAACCTCACAATGCACACTATGTCCCAACGCTTAGCGCCAAACAGGAAGTACAGCCTCCATGTAGCGAGCTGCAAAGAAAGTCTTTGGAAGGGGATGGGGGGGGGGGGGGTAGTGTATCTGACTTTCATGCAGGAGACGTGTCTCAATAAATGTTTTTCTATTTATCGGTTGGCAACACATTCTCACTCCCAGCACGTGTCAAATGTGACGTGCTGATACAGTTCAAATATCCGTTGTGTTAAAATTTATGGATTGCAATGTTTTGTTTCATTTTTACTTTTTTGTTCTGGTCTAATTTTGTTTTTTATGTATTTATCTCACAATAATAATTGCCACAAATAATCCATTCCACCCTACAAAGGTTCACCAAACACGTACCATGACATCCAAACATCAATACACACATATTTACCCCATATATAGTTTTGTTTTGCCAGATCCTCTTCCAAAATGCGATGGAAGAAGGTCTGGATTTACCCTGCAGAGATCTGAGGACCAGGTAACCATAGTCCTCAGAAATCCACCAGAGGTTAGACCGCCAACACAAAGGAGGCCCAAGGCAACAGATATCCGGCCTAAATGAGTGAAATCTGGAAGAATTTCTTCCCAAAAGCCATAACCACTCTAAACTCACACATGCATTGACTTTACTTCACACGGGTTAATTTTTCCACTGTTCCAACAATCACCACTCTGTTCTGGTTGGAATAAACTCTTAATTCACCCATTTAGATGTAGAGACATGGGCTCCATACATGCTAAAAGTACAGATTATTTCCATGGAGTCTGGTGGAGAAATGCTGGCTCCATACACGCTAAAAGTACAGATTATTTCCATGGAGTCTGGTGGAGAAATGCTGGCTCCATACACGCTAAAAGTACAGATTATTTCCATGGAGTCTGGTGGAGAAATGCTGGCTCCATACACGCTAAAAGTACAGATTATTTCCATGGAGTCTGGTGGAGATATGCTGGCTCTATACACGCTAAAAGTACAGATTATTTACATGGAGTCTGGTGGAGATATGCTGCTCTATACATGGTAAAAGTAGTGATTATTTACATGGAGTCTGGTGGAGATATGCTGCTCTATACATGGTAAAAGTAGTGATTATTTACATGGAGTCTGGTGGAGATGTGCTGCTCTATACACACTAAAAGTACAGATCATTTCCATGGAGTTTGGTGGAGATATGCAGCTCTATGCACGCTAAAAGTAGTGATTATTTACACGGAGTCTGGTGGTTTTGGTCATGGTGATATCGGGGCTGTTTCATGTTAAACTAAAAGGATATTAGTCTTTACTTTTAGTCACTTAGACACCAATGCATGGGAAAATAGGGTCCACATTGAAAGAAAATCAAAATAACCCTTCACCCTTTGGTTTATATTTGAATCATTGATTTGGCCTTTGATTTCTTGCTCAGCCAGACTGAGAACAAACTTCTAATGTAGCGCCTCCTCTGTCTTGTGGCTGACGTGATGTTGTTGGTTATCTGTATGTGTCTGGATGCCACATCCTTGTGGAGCTGGATGAATTAAGTTACAATCGGTCGGAGTGTTGCGTTGGTGCTCTGAACCTGATCATCCTGCTCTGCTTTGCCTCAATCTTGGTCCACCGCTGTCAACACAGACTGCTGGGGAGGGCTGAATTGGGTTAGAGTGACAGGTAGGAGTAGATCTTGTACCATGTAAACTATTGACCTGTCTGGATCCATGTCTTCAAATCAGGTTTTGAATTACTTAGTGGGTGAGGAATTCATCAGTCTTCCACACAAAGGATCAGGACCTCCAGGTCCTGGTAACATCCAAAAATGAGCATAGTGAGACAAATGACTAGAGATGTTCCGATACCAGGATCGGAAAAGCTTCTGATACCGCCTAAAATGCTGCTGCTTACGCCCATCTGATACATAATTTAGCCCTGAAGAAAATCTACTTAAAAGTAGTTTATTTATGTTCTTTTTCAGTTATAAATGTCAGACTGGATAATAAAGGAAAGTTCTGTGGCGGTTTTTTTTCCTGTTTTACATTGAGAATATCAACTATGATTACAATCCTATCACATCCATGCAGGGATAGTATACAACTGTTAGAACATAATCAAATAATTGACACACTGGTATCGGATCGCAAGTTCAGGTAACTAAAACGGTCATGGGAATGAAAAAAGGGAATCGGACCATCTCTACTAATGACCCGTGGTCAGGAAGGTAACGGGCACTTCATAAACACACCCTTACGTTTACGTTCAGGGAGAGGGAAACTGAGGAAAAGCCATCGTTTTTTTTCCCCTCCCCACATTCCCAATTACCAAGAAGGGAGAGTTTATGGGTGGGGGGGGGCTTTCATATGAGTCTGTCTGTCCTCATCATCAAAGGAGAGGCGGTAGCAGTAGGTCTGTTCTTTGAGAAGGAACAGAGGTCTTGCTGAGAAGAAAGAGAAAATGATGTGGCTAGTGAGCTAATTCAGCATCATTCACAGATCCAGGAAAAGGTAGCTGGAGAGACGGCCACAATGGGACAGCCTCAGCAGGACACGGAGCATGTCAGGGCTGGAATCAGTTTTATTTATAAGGAAATTACACGCCAGCCCTGACAGACGCCAGAAAAAGAGAAATCCATTTCGCAGAGGGTTTTCAATGTCTTAAAGCAGTTTAAACAAGATGACAGTAAATTGTCATTACACAACAATAACATGACATTCTTGAAACCAGGAATCGGGTCCATCAAAGCAATTAAGGATGATTATCACTGATTTTACCTTTTTTTTTAACATAATAATTATAATGATGTATACTTTAAGGAAAATTACAATTTACACTCTGTTGTTGTTACACACATTACACACATGGCCTGAATTACACACACACATGCTCAGTACCTATACAAGCACTCAATGGAGAGATGTCAGAGATTTTTTGAGATTAGAATCTAACTTTTTGACTCTGGCACAAATTTACGTTATATTTGGTTTATTTTTATTTGTTTTTCTCCCAGCTGGTCTGGAACTCCCCGTGGTGCTTTGGTCTATGTTGTGAGTGGCAATGGTCCCAGTATACATGCTATGGTTTTCTTCTTCCTTGTCTTGTCTGTCCTAATGTTGTTTTAAATACCATGTGATTTCTGCTGCGACATAATTTCCCCTTGGGGACAATAAACGTGAACGGACGGCCGAACAGGAAGATACAGGAGGAATTCATAGAAAATCTGATTAGAAATAGAGGAAATCTAAGGAAAACCTAATGTAATTCCGCGAGATGAAACATCACGGTCATTATTAATTTTTTCACTTGTTTTCTTTTTAACCAAATTGTGCATCGGAATACAAATCCCGTTTTCTAAAGACTCAGTCTGCCATCGTGACTTTCCCCACTGCCCTTTGTTAATGTTACATAATGTGCGTTTTTAGTCTTGCATTGCCAGACCTTCATCCGCGGCGCTGTGGAGGAAGGTCTAGCAATGCAAGGCTTTGATGGTTGTTGGTTCTATGGTATCAGGATTTTGGATAGAAACATGAATTGGTCATTGACAAGAGCTTGGGATGATCGGCAGAACAGGGACAGAACTCTGATCCAATGGAACAATTGTCAGATTGACAGCACTTTAGCCCAATGGATTTGGGAAGAGAGGGCGGGGGGGAGGGGGCGGGGGATCTGTATTGCTCCTTTCCAGAAATCCAGTTAAATGGATGGCGTCCCGGGTATCCTGGGAACGTAACAGTTGCAGGTTGGTCGTGTTTAAGCACCAAAACGACTTGGTGGTTTGGGTTCAAAATGGACATTTACTTTTCTTTTAAAACAGGACCTGAATCCTGCGCTCATGGGTGAAAGTCCTGTGTTTGTTTGACCCATCAACCTGCCTCCTTATGTGGAATTTGGACACATATGGCACACAGGGAAGGTCTCCTCAGGTAATCCAACTCCTAGACAACTCCTAGAACCTGTGATTATTCTGCAGTGAATGAGGAGGGCTGACTATCTGTAGGTCAATTATATTCCCTGTGCTCCCCTGCTGGTCCAAAGCTGGGCTCTCTGGATCACTCACCTGCACACGTCATT
The DNA here is from genome assembly GCF_008692095.1 of Etheostoma spectabile. Classification (NCBI taxonomy): domain Eukaryota; kingdom Metazoa; phylum Chordata; class Actinopteri; order Perciformes; family Percidae; genus Etheostoma; species Etheostoma spectabile. The sequence continues at coordinate 34,316,083 of NC_045740.1, read as the reverse complement.
AGCATTTAGAGAGGCTGGGACCATCCTGAGATCCACACACACAGAATCCAACAGAGGTTTTAAGTCTTTCACCGTCACACACAAAAGCAAAAACAGGGAAAACAGCAGAAATTTCAGATTAAAATTCTATTTCTGTTGGATGACGAGCAGCCGTCCCTGAGCGGTTTCATCCTCAGTGGGACCGGGGGCCACCTCAGGTCCGGGTATTGTGTAAGTGTTCACATGTCCTCATCGTCTTTGTGTCTTCCAAAATAAATTCTCCTCTTTCCTCCGTCTGCACAGCTGCAACACGAGAAAAACCTGTTCATATTTTAATTATGTTCCCAAGTATTCTTTTCGGCTGTATTTTTTTGTTGTTGATAAAGTTAACTCTGAACAATCATTTTCATTTGAACCCTTTCAATTTGTCTTAAAAATACATTATTGTCTATTCAATACTCATGGATGTTCCCCATTTGGTTCTTACACTGAAACTGTTTTTTCTCTTTCCATTCTTGTGTTATGTCATTACTCTGAGCTGAGTATAAATAAAATTGGACCATAATGTGTTGATTTTAATTGTTAGAGTTTCTCAGCATCACTGTTGGTGACGTCGTAAAATAAAATATCAGATCCAGAGGGTTTGATCACTGAGCTTTCTCTCGGCTAACGGTCATCGCAATCAAACAACACTAAACATCTAGTACTTTTTCTTGGTTTGTGTATTTGATCACAGAGCTAATTGGCTGTCCTCTTCACTAAACCCAGCCGATGAGGAGCACCACTCTGTCACCTCCCGCTGTTAATAATATGTGCAAATTACACTTAATCACCCGTCATTTAGGTCATCTTCAAATGGAGCCGCACGCCAGCCATCTAAACACATTACATCGTAACATGGCAATTATGGGTTATTTGGGAAGAGAAGGTGTAATGGCTGCCTCTCTTTGTGGGGACTCTCTCTTCGCTCCTTATGATCTTTACCGTCTAATACGCTGCCTGTGTTCTTCCTTTAAATCAAAATGGGCCACTGTTCCAAGACTTTTGTTTGGAAGATTAATTCAAAATTAGTTAACAACCTAAATAATGTCTGCAACAACTAACAGTATGTGATCCTAAAACACTAGTCTGGGATTTTTGGAGTATTAAGAATTCTTAAATGGTATTATTCCCATTTTAACATATTTTAATATTCCCATTTTAATATTTTTGTATATGTATATATCTACATATATATTTATAGATATATATATATAGATATGTACATATCTATATATATATATTTAGAGTATACCGTTCCCCCCCCTTCCCAAATCCATTGGGCTAAAGTGCTATCAATCTGACAATTGTGATTTCCATTGGATCAGAGTTCTGTCCCTGTTCTGCTGATCTTCCCAAGCTCTTGTCAATGACCAGTTATTGTTTCCGTGACAACTATCCAAGATACTGATGCCATAGAACCAGCAATGTGTTTTAGTCTTGCATCGCTAGACCTTCCTCCACAGCACTGCGAAGGAAGGTCTGGCACTGCGAAGGAAGGTCTGGCACTGCAAGACTAAAATGCCCATTATAAAACCTTAACCACAAACACATTTTCCTGGGCTGGCCCTTCTAACATGAGCAGTATGGGGATTGAATGATTCAATTCTGCGACTTACCATAATTTTCAGAACAGATGGAGCAAATTCTGTCATTTCGTGAGAGTTGTAACACTAAAGAAGAAGTATCCACTGATTTACAGATGTCTCTGTCTCCATGTAAGTGGAGGGGGAAAAGTCTTTTTGGTCCAGAGGGCATCACGTGACGGGCCAGGGACTTGTTCTACTGTTTGGTTGCTATGTCCAATTAGCTTCAAAGCAAACTTCCCGGGGGGGCTGGTTCAAACCCCCTCTCTCCTGTTCCCCATCGGTGGTCGTGTTGTGTCCTGGACTGATCAGCATGAGTCACGACCAGTAACTGAATCCTGTATAACAAGCAAAATCATTCATTGTGTGACTCATAACACGCGCACGCCAAATGTCAAGTCAAGTTTTCATAAGAATTCACGGCAGTATTACGTTTATCTTCCATTGCTGTGGAGTATGGATATATTCGTCTGTGGACCCGGGTGCAGATGAACTTTTCAAGTCCACATCAGCAACATGTCCAACATGGAACTAGAGCTTTTGGCCTGCCTAGTTTTCCACCATTTCCCACGTTTAATGCGCTTTTTCCAATGTTTTTGTCGCTTGTTCTGCCATTTTCCACTCTTTTCAGGACAATTTTGTCATTTTTTCTGGTCTTTTTTCTATTTTTTTGTTGCCTTGTTCAACGTTTTTGTTACTTTTTTCTATGATGACTTAAGACATTTTCTGCCAACTTTATTGGGGCTTTATGAGGTCCAAACTGTAGGTGAGAAAGCTTTATGACACATGAATATTACAGTCAAAAAAATATCATGTAATAATAAGTTTATTTGAACTAGCACCTTTTACAGACAAAGTCACAAAGTGCTTCACGTGATCAACATTTGTTAAAGCATAGCAAAAACAAATAAAATACCAATGGAAATAAAAGATTAAAACTTAAAACCCAAACATTTGACTTTTTCTCTTATAAAAAACACGTCAGTAAACTACACATGTCTAGCCCTTTATGTGATTCCCATGTGCCATGGTGGCTCCTAGAAAAATTGAGATTATCTCCCCTGCTTTATACTGTCATGATCTCAACGTGACGGACATCCTGACATAGGGCAGAGAACAACAGTAGTACCAGTACTACACTAATTGAGCGTTTTTGCCTTGTTCTGCTAACCTTGGGGACCAATATGTGTTGAGTAGCTGTATAGCTGTTACCTACTGATTTTGGACTTTGGAGGAACCAGCCCAAGGAGAGATTTCTATATAAAAGCCTATAATGTTAATATCTATGGACGGACAGAGATGGCCATTCAGCAGCGGAATACTGAGCACAGTGTGTACAGGGTTGGGTGAGCTCACTTTGGGCTCTAGGACATTGAGCTGGTCATTTTTTGAAGTTCCCTGACATCACGGGTCAAATTTTGGACGAAATGATCAGGAAAATAATCTGCAGATAAAGTGATCACGAAAATTATCCCTATAACTACGCTAAAGAACGTGTGTGTGTGTGTGAGATAACGCTCACTAAAGCAGATGTGTGTGTTTCCACCGAGGTCTCACAGCTAACCAAACAGCATCCTCTGCTGGTCCTGAACCTCTACACCAACTGAGACTCTCTCGGCCTATCACTCTAAATGGACTGTATTTATATTACTATTCACCATCCACACATATTCATAGGCGTAGATTCTCTTTTAGGGGGGGGGGGGAAGCCCCCCCAATGTTTACAAGAGGTACTGTAGATTTGACAAATATGAAAGACAACCACACCAATAACCGTTCAGGGGTTCAAAACAAGTACGTAAAACAAGAACTGTGTCTACTTTGCTACATTTATTGTTAAGTCAACAAAATAAAACACACATTTTGAACTTGGCTTTTTACAATGTTTACTAATGTATGCAAATTAGCACATATTTAACAAGATAATGCTCCATTTCCGTATTTAGACACAAAATGTGGGAAAACTTGTAATACAAAAGATAGTTTCAATCAACTGGGGAAGTTTCATGCTGATATCTATGAGTTATTACGTTCTCCTATTCAGAATAAAATACTTTGAAAATTGTAAAAAAAAAAAAAAAAAAAGCATGCAAGCCATACAATTTCTGCAAAACTTTTAGTTTCATCTTTTGTTATAACGTATAAGAAGTCATTACCCAGGCTGTGCCTCGCTAAATATCTTTTCATAGGTTACGTATTGTTTGATAGTATGCCTGATAAAATGTCCCCTATACTTCTGTATATTGGAAGAAAGAAGACTTTTTATATTACGTATGTTATATTTGATGATTCAGTGTCCCATTCTTGTTTTGTAATAGGAATGATCTTGACTATAAATATTATTAAAAACAAACAGGTTGTAGATACCCTAACCTATCCTCCAGTCATATAGATGGCGCTAGTGTATCTTAACATCATCGTAACATTATTATCTTAACACCACAGAAGATTGACGCAAAAAGCGAACTGTAGTTTCTGAGCCTTTGAGCTTGCCGTCGCCGCCACAGGAAGTCCTTCATGCAACAACAAAAAAACGCTACACTAGTACACCGTTTTCTACATTTCGCACACTGGATTAGATTTTATTTATTACTGACTTAAAAGAGCAACACTTGTTCAGCTATATTTTTGTTAGTAAGGAGGCGTTTGAAGCCAGTCGGCGGACCGTTTGTAATGTTGTGAGAGCAGTATTTAAGCTAACGTTGGGAAGAAACACACAGGCGGCGGCGCCTTGTAGCGTTAGCCCAGTTCCTTTTCCTCTCTGATGGTCTGAAGGCTCTCCCCCAAAACGATGAACTACTCCGACTACGACTCTGACGGATATTCGTCTAATGAAGACGCCGACTACGTCCCGTCAGGTGAGGACGGAGGGCGTTTGAAAGCAGCGCGTCGCTAAGTAACGACAGTTCAAAGGACTCGTCGCGTGGAGAGTAATGGCAGGCTAGCGTTACTTCTCGTGGGTGTACGTTAGTGTTGTAGCTTAATAAAAGCATATGTCACATAATATTATTAATATGACTAACCTTAGGTTAGCATTACACATGATGAACTAGCTGAGATTACATTGTAGAATACTCGTTATGGTAACACCTTGGTAAAGTTGGTTTTATATTGGACGTTGGATATTCGACACATTTGAAAAATCTTTTTAAAATATATATTGTTTTTTCAAATCCAGATCTTGCTGCCATTATGTTTTTGTTTGAATTGTCCCCTATGTTTTTCTTTGCATAAAGATATTTCCAGCATAAATTGATTCAGAAAAAGGTAGAAATAGGTGCATTCAAATTCACCTGAATGCAGGAAATTTAAATGTTTAACTCTAAAAATTGTCTGTGGGAGGACCCCCCACATCATAAGTCCCCACACAGATCTGGAACAGAGCCCCTGATGAAACCAGAAGTCTCCCCCGGGTCATCCAGGGTCACATTGATAGTGTTGGTATACATTCTCGAACTGCGCATGCGCTAGGGAATATTCAGTGCTTTATGGCTTTAAGCACCGCCCCTCATTCGGGTTTCATGGAGCCGTAGATACATTCGTAACTTTTGTTTTACGCTGTAATGACAGTAGGATTCAACATTGTACAGTGTATACAACTATACAATATCTGCAACTAATGGTCTGTTATTCAGTTGATCTCTGCGTATTCATTGTGACTATGTTTACCTGCACACCAATATTCCACGATAATTCCCAAATATGACAATATTCCAAATTTGATTCAGGTCATGTAAACAGGATTGGAAAAAAATAGTTTGGAAATTTTGGAAAGAGCTTGACCTATACATTGGCGGGCCGGTATTAGGTATTCCGTCTTTTTTTGCAATTAGGGCAAACACCTTCATATTGTGTGCATGTCAACGTAGTCATGTTGTCCTTCTCTGCAGATGATAACCTCAGCGAGGATGACATCAACGAGTGTGAAAAGGAGGAGCCCCTCCACGAGGGCGACGATGTGCCGCACCCTGACAACGGCAGCAAGAAGAAGAGGAAGAAAAAGGACATCAGCGTGAGGTGAGACGCTTGAAGGAATATCATTTGAATTGAAATAGTATCACACCTATATTAGGACTGAGGATATTAATCATTAAGTCGCAATGCGGACCTGGAACCCGCATCGATGCACTGACATCGACACTGACAGACCATCAGTTATTACCAAATGATACAACTTCGTGCAAGTTTCTTGACAATCCCATTTTACCGCCGGACTTTTGCACATTACATTGACTGTCGACTCTATGCATGACTGCACATTTTTTAACTCAAATTTTGCTGCACTTATGTTCCTCATTGTATATATCTTCTTATTTTTACTTTTTATATTGTTTACTTGAATGTTATGTTTGTCTGGGGACCTAATTGGTTAAAAATGTCTTGTTGTCACCGTGGGATAGAGGGAAACGCAATTTCGATTTCTTTGTATGCTTTGACATGTGAAGAAATTGACAATAAAGTGGACTTTGACTTTGACTTTGAAATTTTGCAGCTATAAAATTGAAGTGTGATGAGCGAACAGAAAAATGTATCTTTTTATGATGTTTATGAAGTTTCGTTTTGGGGACTTAATTTGAAATTGGGGAAAAATATGAAGTTGGAAAAAAAGGTAATACATTGCAATATATCACAGAATATTTCAGCTTTTTCTGATTTCCCTCTGTTTTTGCTGGAAACTGATATGATGTTGGCAGTGACATATACACAGAAAATATTTTGGTCAATCGTTGGTAAAAGAAAAGTAAAAGATTTTGATTCTAGACAAAAGAATCAATTTCAAAATTGTCTGCCAAAGAAATTCGATACAATAGATTTAAAAATAAAATTTATATATCCACTATGTTTCAGTGTATAAAATCCAGTGTGTTTTTATTTTTCTTCACCGACACATTTAATAAATCTAATCTTAATACCTTAATTAGGTATATAAAAATAGATCCGAATAGTGACGGCCTTTATTCTGGTATCTTTGATTAAATCCACAGAAAGAGGAAGAAAGGAGTTCTGAAAGTAGACGGGGAAGAGAAGGACGGCGGTGGAGCGGACGAAGCGCAGGCGGCGCAGGACGAGGTGCAACAACAAGTCCCCGGGGGACGGCAGGAGGACGATGACAGCCAGAAGAAGAAATCCGATGACCTGTGGGCGAGTTTCCTGTCCGACGTTGGATCCAGACCCAAAGACCCCCCACCTGCCTCGCAGTCCACCACCGCACCAAAGGTAATATGTTCCACAGGAAGGCGGTGCTGGGTTCTGAACAGTGGGGTCAGACATACGGCCCTGGGGCCCCAGAACGGGGCTCAATCCAACCCAGGATGACTTAGAAAAGTGTGAAATTTGCAGTGAAATAATTCCAATGTTTCAATATTCCCATTCCCACTGGGCGGCGTGCTGTCTTAATAGAGCTCCACAGTGAAAGAAGGGCTGGGCAATATATGGATATTATATCGACATCGATATATGAGGCTAGATATCTTCTATTTTAGATATCGTAACATCATAAAATGACATGCTACAGCAAACAAAAGAATATTTTGAGAGTCATCACCCAGCAGAGCATGGCCAGGTTAAGCTCTCAGCAGAGTGGGAGGAAAAAAGGCAGCAACCACATGACAGATAGTGACACAAGCAACGATAACTAGTCGTTTTGGGGCCTATTCCTAGCTGTCATCCTCTGCATGATGCTCAGGAACCCCCCCCCCCCCCGCCCGTCTGGGGAGTGTGTCAATTCCCCTCTCAAAAACTGTCAATCTGAAATTAAGCCAGATTAAGCAACTGCAAGTTTAGAAGCAAAGATATCACTTGAACATACAGCACTGGGATAATAATAATAATAATATAAGTGTAATAGTATAAGTAAGTATAATAAGAACAGTACAGCGGAGTTTTGAGCACTGTGAGCTGTGTCAGGAAAAGATAACACCCGTTTTCCGGTGCCTTCTTGACTTTGAATGTGGCTCACCAGATGAAAAATTCATACGCATACTTGTCTACTTGCAATGGAAAAGGAAGTCTATCCATCACCAGCAGATTTTCCAGTTGGAAAACTCTCACATAGGGTAGGGGTGTAAATCTTCACTGTTTAATTTGGTTATGATTATCCTGCTGTTGATTTGATATCCCCTCCTCTATATTATTATTTATTTATTTATTGCTGCACATGGTGTTCACTACCAAATTAAACCAGTCAGATATACTGTATATGAACTCCCCGTTCCATCTGCTTTTAAAAACGACCCTACCTGAACGTAGCGGAGTCTGAACACAGCAGACTAAAGGCAGAAACAAAAAAAGCAGCGACCGGAATAATTGATTAGGATCTGTCGCTGCATCAATGCAGAATCGTCCATGTCTGCATCGCGATGCATCGATGCAATGACTCATTTCAACACCCCTAATAAATGTGCTAATTTGATGTAGGAAAAGGCAATCAGATTCTGATTCATAGGTTTATGAAACAGTAATGCACCATTATAAAGCTGGTTACACTGCTGCCTCCTGGTGGAGATCCCAGTCTACTACAAACAGCCATATCGGCGGATATTACTAAACAAAACATCACAAAATTGTGAGTTTTTTCTTCCGGAACCACACTGTTGAGCTCTATAAGAGTAGCCGGCCCTATGCAGGATACACTGGTCCAGATCCCACGTGGGTACGTCAGCTTCAGGCTACACACTGTCAATCGTAGGCTACTGTTGGTTCATGCAGTTTTTTTGTCAAAACGGAGAACAGTGTTCCCATTTCTTCCCACTGCTTGGTTTGTTTACAGCACATTTCAGGAATATAATATTCTGCACCACTATCAGACTTATTTCTTTTTTCTATTCTGAACAGTAGACCAGTATACAGATCAAATCGGACATATTGATGAAATTACACTTGTATGTCTTATGATATCTCAGGCTGTTCATGCCATTTGGAGGAAATTGAGGACATATGGAAGCGTTGTTATTTATTGGTTATTATGCGGTGGTTTTACTGGTCCCACAGACTGGGTAAACCCCCCCCCTCCCCCACGCTGCCAGCAATTTGATTTCCCCCTGCAGCTCAGTCTGGAAACCTGTACGTATATCTGTCCTGCTTCCATTAACAATTTTGACGCTGCTACGTCACCTGGATTGTTGGTCTAATCGGGTGAAGGAGTATCCAATCGGGTTCAGAGTCCAGTTGGTCCCGCCTCTTGTGCAGAGTAAATACAGAGTACAGAGTCCCCAGAACAACGCTCAAAGTTAAATCTTAAGACTACTGGTCCAACCCACTTGATATCAAATTGGGCTGTATGTGGCCCACAAACTTATATTTATTCCAAAAGTTTGACAACCCTGTCCTAAACCAATCGTTTTAACGGTGCTTTTAGGCGATGAACCTGAAATATTCACAGTACACCATGTTCAGAACCCAGACAGTAAAGGGTAAAACAAAATGGCTGTTTGTTGGTTGGACCCACGTTCCTCCGGCCCCTGACCCGGGATACAACTCACGATAAATCAAGTGGATTAACCATATAGCATATAGCCAGCGTGTTTTCTGTGTGTGTCTGTCATCCTTGTCTCTCCCTCCGACTGATTCTTTTGTTTTTATCCTCAGGATGAATCCTCAGTATTGAAGGTTGCTCCTTTGAGTTCAGAAACAAAAGCATCAGAGCCTTCTAAAGTCACCATCACACAAGTGTTTGACTTCGCTGGAGAAGAAGTTAGGTATGCCTCTGGACCATCACACACATTTGCTGACAGTTTGCTGACTGTAAAAAAAAATGTTTTTTTCCCCCCGAGATCATTTTTTAGTTTTTTTTTTAAAGACAGGCAACACTAAGATGGATCAAATCATTTACTTTGGTAAAAATAAAATCAGAGCTTTCAAGCTCACAGTCAAGGTGAAATCCGCTGGAAATATAATGTAGCAGATACAGTAATCACCATATCCAAACGTGTATGATCCATTTTCACATTGAGCAGTAGATGGTGCCACACACACACACACGTTCTAAAATCACAATCATCAACAGTAGGGCTGAATGAACAATCATTTTCATGGTGGATATTATTTTCTGGATGTATGGATTACTTGTTTGGTCATCAAAAAAAGATGAAAAATGTGGATCGGCGTTTCCCAAAACGCCCAAGATGACGTCCTCAGGTGTCTCGTTTTGTCCACAACTCGAAGACATTCAGTTCCTTGTCACACAGGAGAAAAAAAACTAGAACGTAATTACATTCAACATCACAGATGTTTTACTTTTTGGCTCAGATCAATAATTGATTGTCAGAATGTGATTCATTTAATAGTTAACTTAGTATGGCAATAAATGCTGTCTGAATCAGATTTAAACCTTAAACACTGCTGAGGCCGATGGTAAATCTGAATATGTTCATGACAGTCTATGAGCGGACGGAATGAACAACACGCTGATTAGAGCTGCAAAGATGAATCAATTCATACTTTGGTCCATATGGGGATTTGAACCAGCAACCCACTGGTTTCCAACTCAACTCCCTGCGGACTGAGCTACTCATTACATGATTACATAGATTGTCACACAGTTCCAATTTTCAACTATTACTGTAACTTCAGTAATGGTTGAAAATATGAAAACAGATGAAATACTAGAATAAAAGTTACAGTGCAGTATAAGACATGAACAATTATTCAAAGAAAGGCAGCATCAAAAAGAAAGTTCTTCAGCCTTGATTTAAATGACTTGCAATTTTCTGGGAGTTTGTTCCAGATGTGTGGTGCATAAGAACGCTGCTTCCCCCTATTTAGTTCTGCCTCTAGGGCGGTAATAACTTGAGTTACGTGTCAAACAGAACCCGAGGAGTTATCACACACAAACGGCCGAGTGTTGCCCATAAAAGCCGTCTAATTATTCCTGTGTAGGATGAGGGTGCTGTACATCACACAGACTGCTACGCCCCTGCAGCCTGACAGGATGATGCTAGTTATGTGGAGTAAGTGATGCCCCATCCTAAAAGTGTATGTCTGAGTGGTCTTTATTGAGAAAGCAGATATGGTCCTGGCTATAATTCATCCAATTGGTTATGCATGCAGCTGTGCGCTCTGTAATTACAGAAAGCATAAGATTAGTCTAACGAGGATGGTGGTAGCCTAAATGCTGCCGCTGGCTCTAATGTGTGATGGGAGCATTGTAGACAGTTTTTGTCTCAACATTGATTTTTCAATGATGGTGGCAATTGGTTCTGAATAGTAGAGCGCATCCAGGCGAGCCAGCTGTTGCCCTGTTGCGTCTTTTCAATTTTTTGTCCTCGGGACTCGGATATCTTTCTCCTGCCCGGGATGAGACTCGCCCCTCAGTGTGTGCTCTGTGTAATTATGGCTGCATGTACTGAGCATACATAACAGGGAAAGGCTTTCAGTGCCGCCATGATGGATGCAAGTGGTTGTGGAGTCTGTGCAGCGCCGATGTTTCCCAGAGGATGAGGCGGTTGTTCCTGTTGTTGCCTCCATATATAACCCTATATTGACCTGTGTTTGTGCATGTGCACGTGTGCGTGTGTGTCCTGTTTGCATAGTTTAGTATAGATCCCGACGGATAAAGGATTTTAGAGACCAATACAAATATTTGGTTATTTAAAAATCCAATATGCCGATACATCGGCCGATATATATTGGAATATCAGATTTTGAATTTATCAGCCTTAAAAATCATTTACCGGTCGGGCTCTAATATATACTAGTTTACTTGGTATAATAAAGTGCTGTATCAGTTTCTTCCAGGCCTAATCAAACAGTTTTATGCATCCCTAAGCAGATTTCCTCTCAATGCTCATAATGAGGATGATAAAGGTTAAATAAACCCTTGAGGGAAATCAGCCAAAGAATCTGTAAATATCCGGTGGGCTTCCACTGATAGAGAACTATAGGGATATGCATTTAATTTGACTCTGATTTATGTGCATGTGTATGTAATTTAAAGCATAATAGGATACTAAACAGTGCTGCGGGGGTCTCAGCAGTGAGAAGGAAGCACAGGAGGAAGTTCAGGTAGGATGAAGGTTAAATAAGAATAAAACCTAAAAACAAGACAACAATAAGGGTGAGAGAAATGCTGCGCTGCTGGCCCTGGGTGTCTGCACCACATCATTAAAATGGCTCAGTGAGTGCACTATATGTATACAATCATTGTACGGTGAATATGCAAATGAATATATAAGTATATAAGTCTGTCAACCATGAGTGCTGTGTACAACTAACTTTGTTTTATTGGTGTCCAAAGTGCAGTGCTAAAGTGTGATCAGTTAACACACATAAATACAAAATATTCATCTCTGTATCAGCCTTTAAAACCCTCTATCAGTCGGGCTCTATTAATAACAACACAATAAGGGTGGGGGAAAAAAATCTATACAGCATAGTATCACGATATTTTCAGTGGCAATATTGTATCGATACACAGGCTCCAAGTATGGATCTTTTATTATATATGTGTTGGTCACTTTGTCTGCTTGACATTCCCATTTTGCAGCAATAAAATGTAACTGATATGAACAAATGAAATGTATTTTTTTTTTTAGATAAAACCGATGTTGACCAAGTTTCCTTTTGGGGACGTCATTTGAAATTGGGAAAAAAAGTTATAAATTGCAATATATCACAGAGTATTGCAATATGTTTAAATCGCAATAATATCGTATCGTGGCATAAGTATTGTGGTGATATTTTATCGGGAGGCATCTGGTGATTTCCCCCCCCCCTCCCAATAACACAACGAAACAGTTCCGACCTGGCCTAAAGAGGAGATAGCTGGACCGAGTCCCCTTTCAAGAGGTTTCTAGTGTTGTCAGTGTTGTGACAGGCTAGCATCGGCGCTATCTAATTCACTAGGTGTTTGAAAGCGTGCTCTGTAGCGGCGTTTCCATACAGAGTTTAGCACGTTGTGTGTCTGTCTCCTCTGCCAGGGTGGAAAAAGTGGTGTCAGCAGACTCCAGGGAAGCTAAGAGTTATCTGAAGAGCCAGAGCACCAAACGGGAGGGATGTGGAGACGAGACGGAGAAGGCCTCATCACCCCAACAACCACCTCCTCCTGGCCCCAGGTACGCACACACACCTCTGCACAGAACATTCACACCCCACTCCGACATATACAAGTTAGGATTAGAATGATGTGTTGGCCACAAAGCAGCTCCATGGTGCGTCCGTGTGTGTCTTTACCTAGTTCTTTTCATATATTTTTTTGCCATGGCATTTGAAATCAGTTGGAGATGTGCACACAGTGTTTCCACTATGTTGATGGCGGCCCGCCTCGGTAAAGATTTCTGCCGCCATGGTATAGAGCAGACGCACAGCAGGGCTTCCTCTATGTACACCGTCGTAATTACGCGACTCTGCAGAGCCTCCTGCTCTACTGAACTCAAGCCAACTGTCATCCTCTGTCTCCCCAAACAACTGGAACAGGGACAGGACGCCATCACTCGTGAAGTCATGGCAACCAAGTAAACAACAGGGAGAGTACTACTTCTCACTTAATCTTAGGCAAAAGGCAACGAAAGCCGCGATAGACCCCAGTTAACCCCCCCACCCCCCCCTTGCTGCAGGAGACACTGTATACCTGGGACACGCTGTATTAACGTTACTGTTTTAAAACCGTTTTCCAGATTAGTGGGGGTGCAACATGAAAAACCTAGCTAGTGATGTCCACTCAGTGTTTTGTTTTGGTGTTAAACTGTGTGTAAAATGTGTGACGTTAAATCGCCGGTGTCAGGTAACCTCCCTATGATACCGTCTATTTGCTGGATGTTTTCATACTAACAGTCGGTAGCTAACATTAGCAGATAAGCCCGTTGACAGCGATGTTATTGTTCATATTTTGGCACAATGTTTCTGACCGTCAGAGAGACTGAAAGTGGGATGTGAGATGCTAAAATGAAAAGCTACACACTGTTTCCAGGTAGCGTTAACTTTTTACGTTCACCTGCTCTCAGCGCTCCAGCCCAAAATTCTAGAGGAAACCCTGTGCACATCTTCCCTTCAAAACCCCAGACAGGAAACAGAATATCATCTCTCAACAGACAGGAAGTACAGTGTGTCCACAAGCCATTTCCTATTTATCTCAGCCGTGTGTGTGTGTGTGTGTGTGTGTGTGTGTGTGTGTGTGTGTGTGTGTGTGTGTGTGTGTGTGTGTGTGTGTGTGTGTGTGTGGTGTGGTGTGTGTGTGTGTGTGTGGTGGTGTGTGTGTGTGTGTGTGTGGAGAGACACAGGAAAGAGCCATCAGCACCACTCCCTCATTAACCTTGTACACACAGAGCAGGTTTATACAGTTCTCCAGAGATGGAGAACCAGGAGTTTTGACTGATACTGTGAATCCAGTTTGGAATCTTGGCCTTTGCTTGAGCTTCACTGTGTGAGCGAACCAGGCATCAACACACTGCAATTTAAATGCACCACTATATGAGCCTCTCATGGCCGTGTGTGTAATTGTGGAATACCAAAATGACCGGCGTCTAAATGGTTCACAGTAATTAACAGAGTCTCTATCCAGTCGCGCGGCAGTAAATGAAACGCTCAGCGCGCTGTGGTCTCCAGTGGAACATCGTTATGCTTTCACAAAATGATTAATAGCTTTTTTTCTAGACACTCTTTTCATACTGTATGAAGCACTTACTAACTCATGTATACCACGGAATGTAAACCATAATGAGAGCAGTGATGTGAAAGATCAGCCGTGATACGAGAAGCAAGTTGTCGTCATAAGCAAGCGGAAAAACAAAAGTAGATCCCTCTAAACGGTATACATATATGTACATGTAAATACACGCAGTATACAGTATATTGTAAGTCATTTCACATCTGATTGACCAGAGGTTCATTGCTTTGCAATACCAGTCCCCCTAATGGGATTACTGGTATAACTGTCTTGTTTAATTGGTGTCTGTCTTGTGTATCTGTATCTTTTTTTTGTTGTTGTTGTTTTATGGACCATGAGTATAATAATAAAGGCGATCTATATATTGTATACAAAAAATTTGATTCAGAAGAGTAAGAATGTTAAGAATTAGCTACTTAAAAATACAGTATATACATATATATTTTATGATTATTATTATTAATGGGAAGCACTAAAGTGCTAATACACCTGTTCCTTATTGTTGTGACATTTCCACCCCATCTCATTAAATCTATCCAGTACATGCAGTGAGTCTTCTAAATTAGCCCATCAAATCAGGAAGAATCCCACCAATAAGAGGAAGGTTTTTTTGGACCCACACAGACGCACATACATTTCAAGAACATGGACTTGCTGTGGTCACCCGTTATGTCACATGTGCACAACAAAGGTCTACTGCTGCTCTTCTTCTGCCGTGGCGGATGCAGCTAGTTGTGGAAGTCTCAAAAAAAATATGCTCTAGACCAGCGCTTCTCAAACTCCGGACCAAGGTCCGCATCCGGACCCAGTACATACAGTACCTCAGGTTATGAATAATGTCTATAGATGAATTCATTGTTAGTAATGTTGAATATACTCTCCTGCTCTACACAGTATACCTGAAGTATCTGCCTCCACTTATAAGAGAACGCCACGAAAACCCAACTGGGACTTCAGACTGACTTAATAAAACTGTAGACACAGTCACAGTGTTTGTTTCCAATAACTTCTGGTAGAGTTAGGGCTGCACAATTAATCGAATTTTAATCGCGATCACGATTTTGACTTCCCACGATCAAATTTGCGTGATCGAGCGATTCTTTTTTTTAAAGCGTCATTTCATACAACGCTCCGGGTTTTTTGCATAGCCCATCTACCTCTCGGTTAACCCGTCTGCTCATGAGCCAGTCAGTAGTTCCCTGCACCGTGCAGGTTAGTTTCTAGATGTAGACAGTCACGGAGGACAGAGTAACGGGAGGAAAACTCAACAGATAGCAGTCGGTCATAAGTTGGTCTCCAGGTTTACCAGTTTACCAGTAAACCCAACACTTTGTACCATCTGTTGTTTTTCAGACAACAGCAGTGAGCAGTGCTAGTCTGGGCTAATAGCGTCTGTTAGCTGTTAGCTCCTCTAGGACGCACCGGTGCTAATGTCCTCGCATCCGCTGCAATGCTGTTTATATGGATATGGTTCAATTTTGCGTTACGTGACCCATTTCTTCTGTAAAGCCGTGCCTGTGTGGAATCTCTCCTCGACTTTCTCTCCTCTTACTCCGCGCCCGGCCAAACAGCGCCTAGACATAGTGTAACTCCACGTTGTTCTTACTTGATGAATACATTTGTCACAGCCGGTCTGTCTTAGTGAGTGCTGCTGTTTGTCCTGTGCGCTTTGTAACATTTCCTACGACAGACTGTTCATTGGCTCTTTAGATTGTACGGACTTGGAACAGATATCGTGTCACCTAAGGTCTCCCATCTTGTGTCCGCAGTGCCAAGCGGCCGGCTGGCATGTCGGGCATCCTGGGTCGCATCGGGGCGAAGAAACAGAAGATGAGCACGCTGGAGAAGTCTAAGATGGACTGGGATGCCTTTAAATCAGAGGAGGGCATCACCGAGGAGCTGGCCATCCACAACAGAGGCAGAGAGGGGTAAGAGACAGTCAGACCACCGGGGCAGGGCCAGTTTGCTGCCTGACGTACGCTACCGGTCCAAAGTTTGGGATCACTTTCAAATTTCTATTCCACTCCATTCTAGACAGAATACCAGCTGATCTGAGTGGGGGGGCTGATCTTTAATGCAATATGTACATTGCCCATTATCAGCAACCACTCATCCGATGTTCCAAAGGCTCATTCTGTTTACTAATCTGATATCATTTAAAAAAACTAACTGAGAAAACATTGGAGAACCCGATTGCAATTATGTAAGCACATAATGTAATCTGAAAACTGCTGCCCTGGTTAAAAAAACAATCTGCATTGTATCTGCATTTATCATTTTGAATTTCATTCATCAGAAGCATTTATGACACATAAATGATAATACAGCATAGTCTGTCCACCAGAGGACGCTCTACAACGTCCCTGTTGGCAACACTGATTATTATTTTTTTGTTATTGTTTTTGTTCAAAGGACTTCAGTTTCATATCTTAAATTTGTATTTGTATACATTTTATTTATCAGAACTTTAATATATTGTGATATTCCTCTGTTCTGTTGTGACAATACAACTAATTATTATCATAATATTTTAGTTAGAACTATATATCCCTAATAACTCATGTTAGGGAAATCTGTTTATGTTCTGTTACGTGTTTCTGGATTATTTTTTTTCAATATATATCGGCCAATTTATATTGGATTTTTAAATAACCAATAATCAGTCGGGCTCTACAGCTCACTGTGTCTCTAATCTTCTAGAGTACTTGAATGGTGTGGCTGTCCGCAGTGAGAGCTCAGCAATAAATCAATATAATGCTGCTGATGTGAAGATCCCATATCATCTTAGATTTAATAAGTGTAATGTCTAGCATGTAATATCTAATAATTGCAATGGCTACAGTGTATGTCTGGTCACACCAGAAACTGGCATGTCAAAATGGAATGTGCGCTGGCATGCTAGCTGGCGTGCTAACTGGCAGTTAGCTGGAAGGCTAGCTGACCTGCTAACTGCCAGTTAGCAGCATTCACCTGTGCAACCGCTAAATGTCGGAGACGGAGAACCAACAGCGGTTTTCTCTGGTTGTCTTTAATTCTAAAGGAGTAGCTGGAAAACAGTGAAAATGGAAGCAACTGCTTCCCTCCATGTCCACTGTTTAGGAGAAATCACGCTATAGACAGAAACTACACTACACACACACACACACACACACACACACTCTCTCTCTCTTTGTAGGAAAAGTTGTAGGAAAGAGGTCTTAATTGTATATTCAGTGCGTGTTTATGTTATCATAAAAGTAGGTCTAATAACCCCTCGTCCTCTCTCTCTCTCCTCTCCTCTCTCTCTCTCCTCTCTCTCTCTCTCTCTCTCTCTCTCTCTCTCTCTCTCTCTCTCTCTTCTCTCTCTCTCTCTCTCTCTCTCTCTGTGTGTGGTGTGTTTAGGTATGTGGAGCGGAAGAACTTCTTGGAGCGTGTCGACCACCGCCAGTTTGAGATAGAAAAAGCAGTGCGACAGAGCAACATCAAACAATGACACAGACTGTCGACACACACACACACCACACACACACACACACACACACACACACACACACACACACACACACACTGGAACAGATGTTTAGACTCCTGTATCTCTCTCCCTCTCTAATGACTGCTGAGGCTCCAGTCTATTCCAGGACGGGGTATTAATAGGCTGAGTTTGTGATGCGATGGGGTGTTGAGTGTTCCTGTACTTCCATCCTTTGGAGAACCAATTAGACTTTCAAACCTTCACACTAAGGGCATTTTGGGGGAAGTGAGGTCACTCTTGCCTGTCCTACTTCCTGACAGACTGGCTGGTCTAGGAGCAGGACTTAGTTTCAGGTTTAAAGAATAATTCCGGTTTGTACCCACTAACTTTTTTTACTTTGAGAAATCATGTTTGTCCTCTCTCGGTTTCGTTCGCTTTAACAACTGTTGCTATGCAGAAGAATGCAGTCAGCGCTGTTCAACCAGCCTTCTGGAAAATTCTGAACTCAAGAACCGAGCCTCACACCACACGCTGGATTGATCCCAAACAGAACCAAAAATTAAAAGTGAAAATAAAATAGTTATTGTTAAATTAATCCAGTGAGGTCTACAAAGCTGCTTGGCTAAAGAATTTGAGGTACTCTAGGTATCTAATGTTGATGAAAACCCCTGTCGTTTTGGTCCCGGTCGACTGACATTTCTTTAGTCCGTTAGTCTTTTTTTACGCTTATTCATGCTAAATGCAAAGCATTCAAGTGGTGCATGACTCTTTGTAGAGAAACTCAACTAATATACTAATGTGTTTTAAGAGAGTTGATTGATTTGAAATGTCGTTAGTCGAGGACAGCCCTAGAAAGAAAACTGTTTCAGCAGCGTCACGTTATTTGCAGCATTGTTCGAGTCAGGAGCCTTTAATGTGCATCAACTTTTTGGAAATACTCCGACTGATAGTCCCCTAACATGCCCCCCACACACATCATGATGCTGATGGGCTAGAAAGAGCCCAGGGGTGCCCTTTGAAAACATCATAAGATAGTTTAAAACGGATAGAGACAAGATGCTGGGAGTGGGGGCTCCTCCTAAAGACAGCCAAGGTAAAATAGGTCCTTGTGCCATTGTTGGTGGGATTTGTCATTGTTTCAGTGTTTAATATTGTTTTCTAAGCTTTTTGTGGTGTTGGAAAATAACAGTTGATGCCATTTACATTGGAACATTCTCATATGTTTGAAAGCACCACTGAAACCCCCTGCTGACCACTGGGGATAGGCCAACATGTGTGCATGCGTTCAGGTGAAGGCTTCCTGGGGTCACGCCGGTCCGTAGAAGATGAATCAGTCAGACTGCGTCTTCTCTGTCATGTCAAAGGGGGACCGCGCTGACCCCCGATCGGTCCGGGCTGGGAACCATCACAAGGACAAAGACAGGCGGAGTGGTGAGGAACGGGGAGATTTGATGTCTTGTTAGTTTGACTGTTTATTCATGTAAATATTAGATATTCAATAAACAAACGGATGGTTTTACATTTGCTGGTTGATTGATTTTGTATGAAAGAACTGTTTGTATGTCAATCATCTCGATTGTAGGGCCAATAGAAAATGCCTTTCTACAGGGCCTGGAATTTTGTGCTTCCGTCTGTGTGTGTAAACAGCGTTTGATTCAATACTAAACCTTTCCCCACACACACACACACTGTGTTTTTATGGACAGGAGATTATCCTCACACTTTCACGTGCATCATGGTGTCTGTCCTGGGAAAACTAGAACTGCCCTCCAATCAAAACGTCTCAGCAGAATGCCATTTACTGAAATGGTTTCCCATAGACAACCAGTGCCCAATCAATCAGATGCTAAATGTCAGAGGTTGACCCCACTAGGGTGTCCTGAGGATATGAGCACAGTGCATCACCCAACCTCTGCCTCTCCTCTCACGCCTTATAGTGTTTACATGGCAGCCGGAGGGCCGATCATTTTAACATGAAGCTGCTGCTGTGATCATTCATACAGCTGTGATTTCTTCGCTCAGTCTCCTCCGGGTCCAGCAGCTCTGAGGGACTGGTTTTATTCTGCATACATTGGCAAGTGTAAAAGGCGTGCATCACAGAAAACATGCCTCACTCACTGTATTGTTTAGGATGTCCCCTGCAGGTTTTTAAACGGACACACTGAGAGCAAGGGTGTAACTTTGGGTCCAACATGGGGGGGTGAGATCTCTACTTTTGGGCAAAATTAAAATAGAGTGTCAAACGCAAAATTGACATTTTAAGTGTTAAACACAAACTTCCTTGCCTTCTGGGGAATTTTTTGTTAACAACTTGTGCCTTTTCCGCATCAAGGTAGTGCAAATGTCTTTATTTAAAGGAAATTATTTATTAATAGTTTTTTTTGTCCCATGTCAGCTGTAAATTACCCCGATGCACTGAAGCCTTGGTGTAGCTGACAGTGTGACACAAAGCAAAAACATACTACATGCAATACATGCAGTCGAGACACACATTAGAGGTGTAATGAAATCATTAGAATAGTTTTAACCTCTAGAAGGGCAAAGGACAGGGGGGTGTTTGGGGGGGGGGGATTAAAGGTTGACAGTACAGAAGTATAAATTAGCCGAAGGCTGGGAACCTGGAGATTTATTTTAGACACTGCACTGTGTCAAATTGTTCTTGTCAAAAATATGACCGGAAAAAAATTGAATTGTGAAAGTGCATAAGAGCTGAGTACAGTATGAAATATGATGGCCATTCTTATGCTTACTTATGTCTTTGCAGTGGTTTTTGATACCATTTGTTTCACAGGTTTGGTGCGAAGTTGAACCATTTTTACCACTCAAGAACTGATAAAAAAAAGTCAGAAACCCCCTCCATATATCACATTAACACACCAAGACCTTAATGAACACCATAGAAGAAGTCTGTGATTTGGAATCAAAAACCTTTGGAGATTTCTGCAAGAGTTGCATTTTTCGGCGATCAGATTAGAAAGCTGGAAACTGCTCCGGAACCCCCTTATTCTCAATAAACTTATGGTGGCCATACATGCTCTGAATGCCCTCGGTCTCTACAAGGTGGAGGCTGGGGGTGTGGCCTCGACCACTTTGCCATGATGTCTCTCTCTCATGGGTGGGACAAATTCTCTGGGGAGGCAAAGCAGAGAGAGGGGAGGTAACCTTGCTCCTTATGACCTCATAAGGGGAAGATTCCAGATCTGGCCATCTGAGCTTTTATTTTCTCAAAGGCAGAGCAGGATACCCAGGGCTCGGTTTACACCTGTCACCATTTCTAGCCACTGGGGGGCCATAGGCAGGCTGGGGGAACTCTTATTAATGTTAAAAAAAACACTCATAAAGTGAGATTTTCAGTGTAAATCATTTTTAGTAAATGGTACAGTCCTTAAAGGCTTGTTTCAAAAAATGCCTGGGGGATAGCCTACCCGGCTGTTGGTTTTTAAAGACTATGTTCCTGTAGTGAGACGGTCTCTTTAAGGCAGGACTGGATCATCCCTAGGGAGGCACGACAGCAGCGCACAGCGGCGGAGGCGGTGACTCCTGCCGTCCACTCCCGCTACAGACCTGGCAACTTAACGGCGGAAGGCGCTTGACCTCCCGAATTATAGTTCCGTCGTTAACGAGCTTTTATTGGAGCATTTCTGAAGAGGTCCGTGAAGGAATCCGTGACCGGAGCGAGGAGCGGCTGAAGCGGCGGGAAGAAGGCAGGAGGACGGAGGAGAGTCAGCCCCGGCTCTGCTGGACATTCATGCGGCCACACTGTCGCTGCCTGCCGCAAAACCCTCCTCCTGCTGCGGACACATTTTGACCCGACTACCCTCTACAGCCGGATGTCTGCCTGTCTCATGGAGTGCACCACGGAATGGAGGAAGGAGGACTGACACTCGGGGAGCCGTGAAGAAAGCCTCGTCCTGTTGGAAAAGTAGCATCCGGAGAAAAAAGCCGAGCACTGCGCGTTTTAAAGCCGAGCAGCCGAGGAGAGTGACAGCACCAGCAAGATGTCTGTCCCTGTAAGTATGTCAGCCCCGGGGCTCAGGAAACACTCCTGTCCTTCACTGGCTTTAATATTAGCTGTTTAGGAACTATTTGGCTTCACGGTGGAGCCCGACCGAACACGTCCAACCGAGTGAATGCAGCACACACCCATTAACGTTACACACCGAGCTTCCATTATTAAAATGTCAACTTTCAGAACTGCTGTTAGGCTGCTTGTCCTTAAAATGGCCAGCTGCTGTACGGTACATATAGTAAAACACATTTCAACTCAGTCTAGGTTTTGTCATTAATAAGTCGAATTTGCTGGAAGAACCACTTGAATGGTATTAATTAGTAGTGCCAGTGCTATGCCTATGGGTTGATCTGCCACAGATTGGCTCAGTAGTGCCAGAGCTATTCTCGGTAGGCCTGACCTGTCAACACATTTAGACATCTGATGTGTGTGTGTGTGTGTGTGTGTGTGTGGGGGTTTTTACACTCAATCTCAGAGGTTTTAGTGCTGCTGCTGGAAATGGTCTTTATGTCTTAATGGAGCTTGCTGGGTTGTTCTTTATCACATTCCTCCTCATCTGTTACACAAACTGCCTGGAGGGTCAATGTGTGTGTGTGTGTGTGTGTGTCCTCAGCTACACCACAAATGTTAAGGGCTTGTGTTACTTCCATTATTAGGAATGCACAACATTACCATTGTTATCCGCTTGAATAACTGATGATTTCCACCATCACTGTGGTCGATGATATTAATAATAACTTCACGTAGAGCACCATATCTTCAGTATCAGAGTGCTATCGTTTATACTGTAACTAACACTACAGTGCATTGTATTCACACGTGTGTGCATGTTCGCTCTTGTATTTTTTTGTGCTGCAGGCTTTTATAGTTTCCTTGGAATATGCTGTCAGCATTTGTATAATATATCCTTCAATCACCACTGTTAGACATTATACCCTTCTAAAAGAATAATCTATTAGCATGTTGCTATCATGGCTTGTGCACTCCTCTTTTAGGAATAGGTGAATCATCACATTATGAAACAAGCTCTGAATATTTTGGCCATGATTTTGACATCAGTCACTGTTCTGATTTAACATATCTGAAGCATTTGTTTCCCTATACTGATAGGATGCCCACATAATTGTGACCTTTTAATAATTAACACAACTATTCTAACTGTGTTATGCAATCTTCTGTCATTTGATTGCGTCGGCCCCACCGCTGAGCGATGGCCGAAGCCAGAGCTTGTGTATTCCCTCATAATTTGTCACAACTGCGACGTGATAGCACAAACCTCTTCTCCTGAAACAGCTGTTTGACTGATTATTGGTGAGAAGAGAGCAGAGGTGTGGAGGACCTCTGTGTGGCTGTCCCCTCCAGTGATGTGTAGTAGATGCAGTGTGGAAAAGATGTGTTCAGATCTGCTAAAGTTGGCACACACACACACGGACCTGCTGCCTCTTGCTATGTGATGAGACACACTGGAGAGTCAGCTCTGTGTGTGTGTGTGTGTGTGTCTCTGTGTCTCTGTGTCTGTGTGTGTGTGATCCTACCACAGACATGAGATTGTGTAACAGAGAGTAGTGCCCGACCGATATATCGGTGGGCTGATATTATTGGCCGATAATAGGCATTTCCCAATCAGTATCTGCATTTTATTTAATTTTTTCTGTTTTAATATTCACTCATTAGAATAATTTATAATAACAAATAAGTGATTCTGACAAATGAATATTTAAAAATTAAAAACGGACTGTTAACCATGTTATGAGTGTTGGCGTTGCATAGTTTGTCCACCAGAGGACACTCTACAACGTGTGTGTGTGTGTTGTGGTGTGTGTGTGTGTGTGTGTGTGTGTGTGTGTGTGTGTGTGTGTGTGTGTGTGTGTGTGTGTGTGTGTGTGTGTGTGTGTGTGTGTGTGTGTGGTGTGTGTGTGGTGTGTGTGTGTGTGTGTGGTGTGTGTGTGTGTGTGTGTGTGTGTGTGTGTGTGTGTGTGTGGTGTGCGTCTCCTCTCTGCAGGGAGGATATTAAGTAGGTCTGCATTCTGAAAGGACATGTGGTTGTTCATCTGGGTGCTTCTCTCAGCAGTTTCTGTGAAGAGCAGTGTAGTTTGTTTGTTTTTTTAGATTATTTTTTGGGCATTTTAATTTTTTTTTATAGAACAGCTGAACACATTAAGGGGGGGAGAGAGAGGGGGGGAAGGACATGCAGCAAAGGGCCGCAGGTCGGAGTCGAACCGTTGCGTCGAGGAGGAACCCTAACCTGACGAGGGGTACCCTGATCACAGCTGATCTGATGCTGATTGGTTCCTGTTCTTAGATATCTTTCAATGTGTTTGTAGTCCAATATCTCAACAACTATTGGATGGGTTGCCATTAACATTAGTGACATCATCACACCTGCACTATCAGCCAGTGAAATCCCAGTTGCCACAGCAACCATTCCCATGATACCTATCACCTGGTCACAGTTTACCAAAAAACCCATGACCTAAACAGTACTGTACATGTTCCTAGAAAGTGTGTGTGTGTGTGTGTGTGTGTGTGTGTGTGTGTGTGTGTGTGTGTGGTGTGTGTGTGTGTGTGTGTGTGTGTGTGTGTGTGTGTGTGGTGTGTGTGTGTGTGTGTGTGTGTGTGTGGTGTGTGTGTGTGTGTGTGTGTGTGTGTGTGTGTGTGTGTGTGTGTGTGTGTGTGTGTGTGTGTGTGTGTGGCATGTTTGACTGAGCGTAGCTTGATTTTCTGATCACACAGGGAATAAGACAGCATGTGTTTGAATCTCTCACACACACACACACACACACACACACACACACACCACACACACACACACACACACACACACACACACACACACACACACAACCACACACACACACACACACATCTACTGTAGCAGCAGAGAGCAGGGATGGGTCAGATAAATATAGAATTGGAAGAAGAAAGTAGCCAGATTCCCATGAGCTCTGAGCAAACAGCGGCTGTTTGTATCACACACACACAAACACGTTTTGAAATGAGCATGGACAAAACTCGCATTGAACGTTGGAGATTTGAAGCTCACTGCTATCTCTCCTTGTCGTCTACATGTTACATTAAATCACTACTGATGGAACTGGAACATGATCCATAATTCCCAGTGTCTGAAGCTCTGGTGCTGCCATCTCATAATACATACAAGTAGGATAGTTAGCCAAATTTAAGTTAAAGCGCCCATATTCAGCTCATTTTCAGGTTCATAATTGTAGTTTGAGGTTATAGTATAGCAGTAGAAGCAGAATAGCTTTACATGGCTTCATTGTCAAAAAACACCATATTTTTGTTGCACTGCACATTGCTGCAGAGCCTGTTTTCACCCTGAGTTTCATCTACAGAGTGAGACATCTCTCTAGTTTTAGCTCTAGAGTGAGACATCTCTCTAGTTTTAGCTCCAGAGTGAGACATCTCACTATTATACTATCTTTGTTGGAAGTCACACATGCTCAGTTGCTCAGCTAGATAACTCTTTCTCCGACTTTGAACAGGGACAGGAAGTAGTTCTTTTGGAGATTCTGGTCCACTAGTGGCTGTTGGAGCAGTGTTTTCCATTGAGAGCGAGCTAGCATGCTACGGTTAGCCACCTCGTCTCTAGTGACGTAGAAAGCTGTGCAGATGTTGACCAGCTCACCCGGGGACTGAAGACAGAGGACACTCAGAAACCGGAGCTCAATCAGAATACCATGGATAGTTTTTTTTTTACAAGTTTGTATGTGTGTGGAAGCACCAGAGACACAAAATAACCCCCAAAACCCAGAATAAAAGTGGTTTTCTCTGTTCTCTTCTTGAAACAACAACAGACTTTGAGCTTGCATAGTACACCCTGAACATGTCAGGTATTTTAGAAATTTTGGACGGTGCAACAAGGCAGGCCTGCTTGGTTATATCAGGGAATGATTGTAAAGATTTACAAAGAATATATTTAGGGCGTTTCCTCTCTAACTGGGACGTTTTGGAACCGATTGGTGGGATTGCTGTGCTAAGAGCTAATGAAGTACTATATTGTGTCAACAGTTAACTTAATTTAAAGGTCCCATGGCATGGAAATCTCGCTTTGAGTTTTTTTTTTTTACATTAATGAGTTACCCCCCAGCCTGCCTATGGTCCCCCAGTGGCTAGAAATGGTGATAGGTGTAAACTGAGCCCTGGGTATCCTGCTCTGCCTTTGAGAAAATGAAAGCTCAGATGGGCCAATCTGGAATCTT